>NC_056619.1:5845593-6145593 GCF_018340385.1 Cyprinus carpio | reverse complement strand
TCCATCCAGTCCTAATAAAGTTAATAAAATATTAAAGCGTTCATTGAAAACAAAAAAATGTCACACGCCAGGCCCATCTGACTTGTGATATTTGGTGGTAATTTCTAACTCTTCTATTTCTTTATCCATTTAATTTTTTCCTTCTTTAGAAAAAAAAAAATACAAACAAATTTCTTTATCCATTTAATTTTTTCCTTCTTTAGAAAAAAATGCATACAAAGAAATACATTCTTCAAAAGAACATGTCAGGCTGTAAAATGTGCAACTACACAACACAAAAAAGTATGGACCCTGTTCCACCAAAGATCCACAGATGACACACACTGAGTTCCTCAATCAGACCCATCCATCCTCAAAGCAAAAGTGCTGCAGGATCCTCAACTGGATCCTCAGTCCAGCTTAACCCTACTGGATGGCCTTGGGCCAAGTCTGTGTATTTATACACATGCTGTATGTGTGATCCCTATCCAGGAATCCAAATGCAAATTATAAATCTAGTACTTTATATAAAAACAATGGGCTGCAGGTAAAATCACTCTTGTTGCATTCTGAAAAATCAAACGTACCCACAGTCAGCTAACCTTTTCTTGAACTCTTCTCTCTAGACTGGGTGTTACAAGCCAGTGTTTGCAGAAGTGGCAATAAATCTGGTGATGAAACGATCTCCGTTAAGCCCCTACAATGTGGATTGGTTTGAAGAGGAAAAGGATTACATCCTCATCCTGGAGTACCTGCAACCCTGCAAAAACATGCACAGATTTGTCAATGGCAATGAATCACAGACATATTGCCTACTGTTGTGATCAGTGCTTAGAGCCAAGGCTGAAGTGTATTTTATCATATCATCAAATCTTAAAAAATACTGGTCAATACAAGGACCATGGAACTTAAATTAATAGACAGTAGCATCATCAAACCTTCTGACTACATACATTAACAACCAGGTGTGTTGGCTCTTTATGTTACTGTGTAACTCAGGAGTTTAAAACTTACTGCCCAAAAATAAGCAAATTAAAAATTTGCAGTGAAGTTTCTGACAAATCCAATCCAGTAATAAATGAAAAGTCCCAGTGCTGTTAGACTGTTACTATATATCAGCACTTCTGAAATGCTTCATACTGTATGTAAAAACATAAAATACAAACTAATGCTGGTTTGAGCCTGTTAGGTCATTTTTTCAGGGTTAAATTTTTCCATGGTTGGGTATTTTAGATGGGTCAATCTCAGTTGAAACAGCCCTCCCCACTCCCCGGCTGCAGTCAGAGCATGAGATTTTTGCAGTGCTGCCAAATTATTAGTGAATTTGTTGCTAAATTTAGTGACTTTTCAGTACCCCCTCAGCGACTTTACTGATTTATTAGCAGCTTGGAAGCGACTGCTGAGTATAGTCTTAATGGTCAGGTTTCATTCAATACTTCATATTTGTTCCTTTGGCTAACAACAGAAACAGAAACATATCTAAATGAGAACAGCTTTATTGGAAATTCGGCTCTATTAAAATACAGTATATGAGCACAGATGGATGAAAAGGGCTGATCCTAGTCAGAATGTAAATACGACACAATGACTTTATACATATGCTTATTATCTAGCGACATTTAGAGAATTTAGTGGGCCACGCAGGCTTTAAATACTTTCTGTATCCTCATCAAAGACTTCAGTTCTCAGTGCATGAATTTGTGTTTTTCTTTTTTTATTGAATTAAGGGTTTGTATTTTTATTTTTTATTTTTTTTTTTTACACAGCATAACATATAGGGACGAGACATCTTTCGGCTATCAGAAATGCAGGACAGAGGTCTACATCAGCGAACACACTGGCAATAGTTCAAATATAGGTGATACTGTATACACTAATAAAAACGGTATAAATCATTCTGTATTTAGACCTGTATTCATCCAAAATAAAGGCTGTATCATGTAACCACTGTGGTTGTATAGTGTATTTTACACATTTTTACAAGATTTAAGTTAGTCCGGAAATAAAAACCCATGTGTGAGCTAAAAATACTAGTATTGCTGTAAATTTGAAATTCGGTTATTTTTAAACCCCATTGTTTTTATTGTGTAGATTGAAGAGGTCATGTTAACAATATCAGTTGTCAGTTTTTATATATCAATTGCAATTTCACTTATGTTAATTTCCAGTAATTTTAATATTTTTGGGAATTAACCATTAGCCTAATGTTTATCAAACGGAAGGCTTTTGGCATTTACAAAAGTAACACAGTGAAGAATTCATGTGCTATTATGAGATGTTGTTTTTTGGCCATCCACAAGTCTGTCCATTATAGTATTTTCTGGGAGAGTTGTGTTTCAGCTCAAAGTTTTCATATTAATCAGTATTAAAATTGTATTAACACAAGTTACAGTAAAAAAAGAAAGAACAAATTTGACAGCAGTGAACTAAATGTAGATGTAAACTTTGTAGATTACTTCAAGATAAGCATGTATAAACATCCAGTTTTTAGTTTTAGTTTAGTTTAATTCTGATCTGTTTAATTATTATTACGTATCTATTTAATTATTATTATCTGTAAAACAACAACAACAACAACAACAAAAACGTTTTTACACGGTCAGAATAGCCTAAAGTTTACCGTTATTTTCCTATAGTATTGTTGATTTCAGTTTATTTTCCCACTAAATTAAATTATTATTAGCTATATAAAACAATTACACAAAATGCAAAATAATACATGTAAAAATTTGGGTAAGGACAACAAGACCTAGGCTACACAATCTTAACAATGGCGGCATTACCTGCTATCGGAATTATCTTAATGGTAAATACAAATTTCTTGGTCAGAAATTTGACATGAAGTGGAATTTACGACTTTGATTCCCGAATTTCAGAGTTGGGCTGCCAGAAACTGTAAACAAGAACTAAAAGAGAACCTTTTTAGTTACAGTTAAAGCTAGTGTGGGGGTTTCTGCTACTAAAGCCATCTAGCAGAACTACTGAAATAAAGCAACAACCTGCGCAAACGCTTCTTTCGCGCCTCACGCTTCCCCCAGCTCAAGCGCAAACATCACAAACACGGCTCTTAATGCAAGTCTCTCAGGTAAAAGTAGGCTACATTTTTTATAAAAGGTGCCAGGAATACTTTTAATTTGACGTTTAGCTTGCGTTACCTGTGAAGAAGAAACTACACAAGTTTGTCGTATCGATTAAAACACAAACATTGCATTCAATTCCTCCATCTTGTAAAACACTGTTTACACTTGTCTTTGTCTGTGTCTATATATGGGCAAGTTTTTAAATTTTACTTGCATTTCTGTAAAGGAATCCAAGTAACTTTTTCCACACCGGCTAAACAACATCCTTTGGCTCAGCCTGCTACTGAAGCCACACCCCAAACTCTCGCTATTGGCTGCACACAGGACTTTCACAGAAGATATATATTTGTAACATTTATATTTAGTCATTGGTTGCTATCAGCATGCGAAGAGACTTTAAACCAGTGTTTAAAAATGTTTCTGGAAAAAAGGCTTAAGTTTAGTATTTGTGCATATTTCCTTTAGTGTGAAGAATGCTTAGGTTCTCAAAGAATGGAGACACAATATTTGTAGAAATTAGTTATATACATATATATATATATATATATATATATATATATATATATATGTGTGTGTGTGTGTGTGTGTGTGTGTGTGTATATACAGTATATGTATATATAACTAAATATATATTGACTAAATATTTTATATACGTTTTAGCTTCAAAATATTGCTCCAGGAAATAAATTAATCTACTACTTCAAGTGTTCTTTTTTCTCGGATAAAGCGCTTATCGCGACTAGCTTTTAATTATGACTTTAGAAGTGGGAAATATGAAACTTCACATGAAGCATAATGTGAGGGCTACTACGTTCCTCGCGCGCCCAGTGTACGCGAGTGTGACGTCACAGAGACCCATGACGTCACAATGCTACGTTCCTCAGCCGGGAGTTCAGCGTTAGGCCGCTATCAGAGCAGAAGCAAAGATACTCACGTAAGAAAACACTCGAAGTCGATTGCTGATTTTCCAGCGCATCATTATAAGCACCTGAAAGTTGGAGGAAACAGCACCGACCCTTCAGCAGCAAATCCAGAGGCTTCTCCTGCAACAGCAGCAGCTATGGAGAACAGCCCAACAGGTGAACAACAAACTTCAGTTTATGAAAAGTTTTCATTTTACATACATATATATTTCTTGTGTAAAATAAATTCTAATGCAAATATTTATATGTGTGCATTTGATTATATTTTCAATTCATTTCTGTGAAGTAGTTTTGTTGTGGCATTAAATTATTTATCATTTTATTCATTCATTCATTTTATTTTATTTATTTATTTATTTATTTATTATTTTTTTAAGAACAAACAGCAAAATACAAGATGGACAGCCTTTGTGCATTCTTCAAAAAGACATGGCTTTCTGTGAAAAGTGCCATCCAGTGTCGACATCAAGGCAACAAAGTGACCCCTCATCAGCCTGTGTCCGACACAGATTCAGCTGATCCTCCAGAAGATCCTCAGTCTGGTTCATCTGACCCTGATCAAGATCCAGATGCTTCAAAGATGACAGCTGTCGTAGCACCATCTGGCCTTGTGCCAGCGGGTCTGCAGGATCCAGCTGATCCTCTTCCAGGCCCGTCTTCTCTTGATCCAGTAGCCCCCAAATTTCCAGGTGCTTCCAAGCATAGACGAATCACAGATCGAACCCATTTCAGAGCAGCCTGTTTCACCGATCCAACTCCTGGTGAGACTATGTCCACTTGTTAACCTTTTCTTGTTCCTCCACTGATTGTTTCACATCTATGTCTAATTAACCTATAATCTGTGTGTTTATACACGTATGTCTAATTCCTCATACGATATTCCAAACGTAAAGGATAAATCTAGTACTCTTGACAAAGTAGTATTTCCTGATTGCTTATTTAAAGAAATATTGTTGTAAAAAACAAAAAACTGGTTATCGTGCTGTTTTACTTACACACATTGACCATATTTAGTGTGCATGTATCTGATGTGAACTGGATGTGTGTTTATTCAAGCACTGCTATTGCACTTCATGTAAGACTGTGAATCTCATATATTAACATGCTTTCTTTGTATATTTTTGCAGTTCCATTTGATGAGATTTATGAAGTGGGAAGAAAGATTGGAGAAGGAGGCTTCGGCACTGTGTACGAGGGGATTTCGAAATTTCTACGTGAGCAGGTAGAATCACCACTTTATTCACCTAATGCACAGTGCTTTGACCAAAATGTCTTTCAAATAAATTTAAATGGAAATATTTGTGATAATGTCAATATACAATCATTAATATTAAATTCTATATTTAATACAATCCATTTACCCATCCATAACATCTAATGCACTTACAAAATGACAACTTTTCTAGTATTACTAATACTACATTTTTTTTGCTTTTGCAGGTTGCCATCAAAATCATCCCTAAGAGGGACAGAGACCGCTTTATCGTAATTGTAAGTTGTCAAAACCTAATGTATATATTTAAATTCAAGTAATATATTTTAAACACAAGTGAAATGTGATATTGAACTCTTAATTACTGAACTCTCTTTTCTGTAGCCTGGCTGTTCAAAGCCGCTGTTTGCAGAAGTGGCTCTAAACCTGCTGCTGAAACGACCTCCGTTAAGCCCCTACATTGTGCACATGCTGGAATGGTTTGAAGAGGACGATCGGTTCATCCTGATCCTGGAATATCCACAACCCTGCAAAGACTTGCTCAAATTCATGCTGAACAACATGCAGCTACTGGATGAATCCCAGACACGTAGGCTGATGTACCAAGCGGTGCTCGGGGCCAAGCACTGTCTTGACCGAGGCGTCTTCCACCGTGACATTAAATTGAATAACTTTCTGATCAACACAAAGACTAACCAAGTCAAACTGATAGACTTTGGCTGCGGTGACCTCGTCAAAAGTTCAGGCTACTTAGGCTTTACAGGTGAGATGGCATTTTGTGTTCCTGTTACTGTAGTGATGCTGGTGACATTTGTAGGAAAAGTGTTTGTTTAATCTGGATATCTCTTCCTTTCATGAACAGGAAGAGTCTGTCCACCTGAATACTACAAGGACTTAAAATACGAGGCAGGGCCAACAACCGTCTGGTCTCTGGGCTTTATGATGTACTCAATGATTTACAAACGTCAGCCCTTTAGAAGTCTAAAAGACATGATGCATGGCAGTCTGAGGTTTAAGCACAAAATATCCACAGGTGAGAGAGTACAATTAACTACCAATAACACAATGTCAATGATATTGTTAAACAAATAAAGCACCAGAACAATTCTTTACATAATACATGCAACATATTGCAACATTAATTTCTATGTTCATGTGTCATAAAGAACTTACTGTACGTGACTAACCAATGTTTTTGTGAAAACTTGTACAGAATTGCAAGATTTGATATGCCGCTGCATGACTCTTGACCCAACGGAGAGAGCAACTGTTGAGGAGATCCTACAGCATGAATGGTTTCAGCAGGGACAGATGTCAGGAGGAGCTCAGGATCAGGTAGTTTAACTTAGGAGGGAAGGCAGGTGATGACAGAGTTTCCTCTTGTGAAAGTCCAAGAAGTGCTGTCACGAGTTTCAACTTTCCTTTATATTTATTTTTTCAGCAGATGCTCCAAATCGGCCCCAGTGAGGAAAATCTGCACAAACCATTCAGCAGAGGGTCTTCAGAGCGGCAAGTTTAGTTAAAAAAAAATAAAATAAAATGGTGAATAAACAACAAATGACTAAGGAAGAACAAAAGTAGTGCACAATAAAATAGAGAACCCATGTAGTTTGGGGTGAAGTGACATGTATTTTTGGAGTTTTGTTTTGAGATCTGTTGTATAAAAAGAACCATGTGAATATTTAGTGTTTTGGAACAAAATTTTTAATAACATTCCAAACCTGTATAACTCAAAATATCTACTGTTTGTGTTCGGCAGAAGAAAAAGTCATTCAGGTTTGAAACAACATGTGGGTGAGTGAATGACAGAATTTCCCTTTCTGAGTGAAGTTATCACTTAAAGTCTCTTGTGTTTCCATATTATCAGAGCAGGCTTTAATTCTGTGTTTTCCTCCAATCTTGTGAAGTCCACCGTTGACAAGATGATCTCTGCACAGCCCTGGTTGTCTTCCACTTCGTCCAAAATCATGTGGTATGTCATGTATAACAATCAATGTCAATGTGCAGCGACATCTATTCAATGATAAAAACAGAAAACACAGTGCAATTATCTTCTTAATCAGTATTGTTTTTGGTACAACATTTAAACATCCTAAAAGTGTGCAAGAAATGAATGTTGTTCCACTCTCATGCACTGTTCCAGCCATTTCAATTGTTTATTATTTTTGATGGAAATCGTTAACTACATTTTATTTTCCACTCCTTTGTATTTTTCTGTCTTGTGGAGGTTCTTCTGATGGTCAGGAGTGACAGATGCATCTGCCTCAGTCAGTTTCTGCTCTGTACGTGTCATACGGTAGGTCTTCTTTGCTGCCTAAATCTGCAACTCGAGATGCCACACTTAACCACAATACAGCAACTGAACTGATGAAGCTTGAATGAAGCAAAAATGAAAATTATATAATTAATTACTCACCCTCATGTCGTTCCAAACCCGTAAGACCTTCGTTCATCTTCAGAACACAAATTAAGATATTTTTAATGAAATCTGAGAGCTTTCTGACCCTCCTATAGACAGCAACACAGCTAAAATGTTCCCAGGCCCAGAAACATAGTAAAGAAATCGATAAAACAGTCCACGTGACATCAGCAGTTCAACCGTAATTTTACGAAGCTGCAAGAAAACTTTTTGTGCGCAAAGAAAACTGAAATAATAACTGATTATTTTTGGCGGAATACGTGATTTGTAGAAGAAATGTTGAATAAAGTCGTTATTTATGTTTTCTTTACGCACAAAAAGTTTTTTCACAGATTCGAACCACTGATGTCACGTTTTACTGATGTCCTTAAAAGCTCTCAGTTTTCTTCAAAAATATCTTAATTTGAGTGAACTATCCCTTTAAATCTCTTAACAGAGCCTAATATCTTAAAATAAATACACAGATGTATTTATACTGGATACTCTATTATACTGGATTTATCCTTGAAATCACCAGAAGCATTTGAGGGGCCATATTGCTGTTATCAATATAGAATAGATATATAGCAATATTAAAATTGTCCACACACTGATGACACAGGTTATTGACATAACACAAAATATGTTTCTTTATGTAAGTAATTATTGGAAATATTAAATATTAACATATATCTGGGTTTATTGCCAGAAATTGATTAGACTATACAATAAATACTGAATTACAATGTTATTATATTGCACTATTGTATTAAAATTCACTGCATCTTTTTGCTCGGAGTGACTCTGGGAGTGAATGCTTGAAAATAAAGCTGAATGTCTTTAAATCCATGTGCAGTGTTATTTCTGTGAATAAGTTGTGAAGTGTGTATTGTATTTCCTGATGTCTGTTTATTGACTAACATTCAAAGATCTTGGAAGGAGTGACCATTAAAAAGTTACAGAACAGTTCAAATTCTATGGCTTTTCACTATAGCATGGCAGTTTGCATAGGACATTTGTTTTGTAAGATGTACAGGGAGACTTCAAGATGATTCATAGGTTTTCTGATTAAAATCAAATTATTTGCTATTGATTCAGCTGAATGTGTGGGTATAGCCAGGGCCGGAGCTGGGGTGTGCGGGGTGCAGGTAGTGGGCCCTGTTTGAAATTGTTTAATTTGTATGTTCGTTCTGTTTATTTATTTGTGCTATTTACACAGAGTTTAAGTTTTTCAAGTTTGTAGGTGTCCAGGTACAGAAACCGAATAATCAAATGTAAAATAGCACTGCGTAGTCTTCACTGTAAAAATTAAATATACAATCAAACTAGGGGTGGGCGGTAAGGCAAAAATCATCATTATTATTATTATTATTATTATTATTATTATTATTATTATTATTATTATTTCAGAAATATCACGATTCACGGTTTTAACACGAGTCTTTGTCATGTTGGTTTTACTATTTTGCAAGTTGTCTGAGCATTACAGCCAAACTAATTACACTATTATAAAGACAAAGCCTTTCAAGGTAACAAAATATATTAAAAACAATGGCAGATATTTAGGCTAAAGTGTGCGAAGATAAAATATTTTTGTCATTATTTTATCTTTGTTATAAAAAAAATAAGAACAAAGAAACATTACAAATACACATAATATACAAATTATACAAACAGTGCTTTATTTTTAGGTACAACAGGTGTATTTATATTATTATAATAATAATAATTAATAATAATATTTCACCCCAAAAAAAAAATAAAAAATTCTGTCATTTGTTTGTCAATTCTGTCATTGTGTTTTATTTTTATACCAACATTTACTCACTCAAAAGTTGTTTTAAACCTGAATGAATTTCATTCTTCTGCTGAATATAAAAGTTATTTTGAAGAACGTGGACAAACAGTTGCTGGTCCCCAGTGACTTGCATGGTATTATTTTCCTACTATCAAAGTCAGTGTGGACCAGCTACTGTTTGGTTACCCACATTCTTTAAAATATCATCTTTTGTGTTTAGCAGAAGAAAGAAATGAATAGCTACAGGTTTAGGACAATATGTGAGTATTTGTTCTAGGGTCACCTATCCCTCTAATGACAGTCGGCAGCATGTTCAGTACTGTCCCTTTAAGACCTGCACGCATCTGTTTACTTTAATTTTAGACATAAACAACTGAGTCTATGTAAACCTTGTGTTTTTTGACAGTATTAGCTCAAAAGATAACTTAGTCCAGTATTCAGGGACTGTTTGACAGGCTTTTTAGTGCGCTCACTTGGGGTACATGGTCAGAGAAAGCACACGTCAGAACAGCGCGCGAATGAAATGTTTAACCATTTGAAGCTGATGCAAATAATTTACTTTTATATATAATGTTGTTAGCACTACTGTAACGATTTTATCAGTAACATAAACTTAAAAACTACATGACTTCTCACAGAGGTAACAACGGCGCTGTTTGTGAAGAAAATTAAATTAAAGTTTCACTATAAGTAAAGACACTGCTGCAAACACTTTTAAGAGATCTCTCTCTCTAATATGCTCAAGCCTCCGTTACTAGGTCTAAAATTACGTTTTAGAATTAGCTACGGAGGCGTTGGAGATTAATCCTACTTACAATAACGTTTTAAGTACAAAAACCAGAGAAGTGGCTTGAAATATATCATCTGATCGATGTCTTGAGATGTGGTAACCGTCCCATCAGGCACATGACTGACCTTTAATGTTGAAATATGGTTGAAATAAGGTCAGTTGTTGTTTTAACGTTGATACAACATTTAATGCTGAACAGTTGAAAACCAGCCGGCATTTTACAATATTTTGATCATGAAACCTATTATAAAATCTAAAGGTATATGTTAGATATTATCATCATTAATGACAATAAAACTAAATACATTTCGTTATTAGCTGAAACAATTCCTATTGGTTGTTTTACTTTATTGCTTTGATCATGATTGGTTAATCTGCCTGTCATCCAGGAACTGGACAATGAAACGATTCGTGCCTTTCTACATTTGAAAATATGTGACCGTTATTATCGTAGGTGAGGCAGCTGACTGTGAGCTGCTGCTGCTCGTTGAAACTGATCGGTTGGTCCCGAATTATTTAATATTTGCCTGTTAATTTTATTTTTTTATTTTGTGCCAATAAAACTAAAACTGTAATGTGAACACAAGAAGAGTCAGATGTGTTCTGCGAGGTCCGGCAAACATACTGGCAAAATGAGGTAAGAAAATCTCTATCTTTATTTCCTTAAAAGTGGTAAAGTATAACGTTACCAGAGTTTACAAATGGGCAAAGGACATGTATCCTGCAGAAGATAAATATCTGTGTGTGTATTTGTGTATTGCTTTATCACAGATGCTCAAGTTGATGTTGTTGTGTTGCTGGTAAGTTATGTGGTGTGTTATATGTATTTTTCTAATATTATAATAGTCTCAAAGATAACATACTCTGTTTGTGTTTTCTGAAATATAATTGCAAATATCGGTACAATTTAAATTAATTAGGATCGTTTAAAGCACTGGTTCTCAAAGAGTCAGGCTCCCTCTAGTGGTATGCAGAGGAATCACTAAATTAAATATAAATTAATGTTAATACATTTTAATTTAATCTTTATTTGAGTAAAGGTTTTTATTTTTTTTAATTTTATTTTTTTGCATTTAAGTACAGTTATGTAACATTTGTTATAACTCATTTTAATTTAATCATGTAAGTTTTTCATTTACCTGTATGTAAGCACAGTGCAGTGTTAATGTTCAAACGGTGTATTTACAATGTTAAAGAGGCTGACAACAATAAATATTCTTATTAGGAATAAAACTGCCTCATGTTTGAACTGTAGAGCTGTAGCTGAATAGTTAGGACTACTACGCTGCTGAAAGTTAATGTTGGTCATTATGGTGGTACTTAGAGAGACAAATGTTTTCTGAAGTGGTACTTGGTATAAAAAGTTTGAGAACCATTGGTTTAAAGAAATGGTATAAAATGAAATCCTGCTATTTAAGAACTTTTCATTAAAACATTTCTTCTTTCCCCTTGTAGAGTCATCAAGGATCCAACTTATTATTGAAACATTGGTAAGACATTGTTGATCTGCTACATTGCACTGTCACTTCTGGTAGAGATTCATTGACCTCTTGTGATAGGTTGTGATTTTACTTAGTTTAATAAAATGTACTTAATTTGATTTTACTTGTTTAACTACACTGTATTTCTAGTGTTCTGATTAAACTCAGTGAACTGGGGGGCTCTGAAAACACTGCTTGTGAATAATTTATTAATATTGTAAACTTCCATTTGAATACATTAAATAAGTGTTTAATGAATAATGTTGTGCACTTTGTTTCCAACCCCACTGTTATTAAACTGTAAAGTGAAAATATTGTGTGATTTATTTTGCATTCAGTTTTCAGTTAAATATATTTCACAATATCAAAGTTGATACTTTATGAGGATTTATGTTTGGTGTTTTGTTTATGTTTATACAGGACAGTACAAAAAGTGCACAAGTGGGAGAGAGTGGAGGGGACGGCGTCAGAAAGGACAGAGCTGGGACTCTTTCAAGGATCACCCGAAGCACAACCACACTATATACACGAGGCTGTTGGTTCTAACATTTTAGGGTCCTCCTCAGTAGAAATCACATTCTGTGTTCTCTGCGGTAAAAAAAAAGACACAGTGCGGGGGGGTTCCCTCTAATGCTGGGCCCTTGGAATTGTCCTAATCTTCCCTGCCCTTACAGCGTCCCTGGTTGCAGGTTCCCTTCTCGAACGGTTCAATACATTTTCACTGCACAAATGTACACATCTCTTGTAATGAGACACAGTATTAAAACATGTTTTTTACAGAAACTATAGTTTTCCACCAAAATAACAGCTCAACTGGTTTCAGTCATAAAAGTAGAAGGGTTTCTCCTCCAACAACAGCAGCAAAAAATGAATAATATTTTTACAAAAAAACCTTTATTATTGTATTGGGATTGTACAGGTTTTCAACAATACATCCATGCATAAACACTGCAAGCTAAAGTTAGGGATTGTTTTCATATGTGTTATACAGTATGTTTCCAAAATAAACCTGCTGTTTTACAATTTTGAGCATGTGGTAATTTATTGAAGTTGATTGTAAAGCCATTGCTGCCAGTCTTTTGATTTTTAACCTTTATAATGTATAGTGTTGATCTAAATGCAAACTAGGCTCTAATTGAATGTACAGTTTTGTATTTACACATGGTGCAAGGTACGACGGTGAAACAACGTCGTGTTATCAACCTTGATTCACTTTGCAAAATCAACACCTAATTCAACGTTAATCCAACATCTACAGAACAACCTTAGTTCACCCATGATGAAGTTAAGACGGTGAAACAATGTCGCGATTTCAACGATGAAACAATGTTGATCCAGTTTGCAAAATCGAAACATTATCCAACCTTGATTCAACTATGGTCATGACATTGATTCACCGGTCAATCAACGCTGAAATGCCGGCTGGGGTATACGCGGAATGTTATGTGCATTATTTTCTAAGTATGCAATGTCCCGTCGTCAGTTATTTCTTACATATATATAACTGTAAAGACAACAGACTTACCCTCTTTCAAATAATGCGATTATGTGAGGCCACTTTACACAGCGCGCCCAGTGTACACCTGACGTCACAGGGAGTCAGTGACGTCACAGGGAAGCGTTCCACAGCGGCGAGTTCTAACTAATCTGATCGAGTGATATCAGTTGAGTGAGAATCCGAGCAGAAGCAAATATTATCACGTAAATCGACTGCTGATTTTCCAGCGCATCATTATAAGCAAAAAATTTCTCCTGTGAGGGAGTCTTAAGTGTTCAGTGTTAGTAGATGATACACTGACAGCTGGAGGAAACAGCACCGACCCTTCAGGAGCAAATCCAGAGGCATCTCCTGCAGCAGCAGCAGCTATGGAGAACAGCCCAACAGGTGAACAACAAACTTCACTTTGGGAAATAGCATTTTACTTATTTTTCACAGGTTTAACACACTGTAACGATAAAAAAAAAAAAAAAAAAACTTAATTAAAATAATAATTTTGTTAATTGTTTGTTAATTTTGTTATTAACAATGCAATACATATATTTTTTGTATTTTTAATTCATTTAGTGAAATAATATATAGTACAATATTTAATATAGGCTAGTACTAGTATAGTTTGATGTGGCATTTCATGTTAAATGTAAATGTTAATTTAGTTTAAATAAAGTCAGCTTAGTAACCAGAAATATACATTTATTTTATTTACAGAAAAACCATCAAAACACAAGAATAGGATTTGTGCATTCTTCAAAAAGGCATGGCATGCTATGAAAAGCGGCGACCAGTGTCGACATCGAGGAAACAGTGTGGCCCCTTATCAGCCTGTTTCCGACACAGATTCAGCTGATCCTCAGTGTGGTCCATCCGGCCTCGAACCAGCGGCACATTGGCATCTAGCTGATCCACAGCCAGGCCCGTCCGGCCTTGAGCCAACAACCCTACAGGATCAAACTGATCCTCTGCCGCATCCATCCAGCATCACACCCATGGACTGTGATGAAAAACCAGCTGATCCTGAGCCAGCTGAAGGTGGGTCGTCCTGGTTTTCACACCTGTGTCTAGTGACCCTGTTAAGTTTGTCTATTTAACTATTATTTGCAGTAAGTTGGAAAGTTTATTCTTTGTGTCTAGCTTCAAATTGTGACTTCTAATATCTGTTGGTAATTTTTAACTCTTTCATTTCTGTTTTTTTTTTTTTTTTTTTTAGAAAATCAAACAAACACGAAGAAGAAGAAACACATCTGTGCATTCTTCAAAAGAACATGGTGTGCTGTAAAACGTGCAGCAACACAACGGAAAAAGCACAACAAGGTGTCTCCACTTTGTCCACAACTCGACACAGATTCAGTTGATTATCAGCTGAAGCCAAACGTCCTTGAGCCGACGACTCTGCAGGATCTCACTGATCATCAGCTGAATCCAAACGTCCTTGAGCCGACGACTCTGCAGGATCTCACTGATCATCAGCTGAATCCAAATGTCCTCGAGCCGACGACTCTGCAGGATCTCACTGATCATCAGCTGAATCCAAACGTCCTTGAGCCGACGGCTCTGCAGGATCTCACTGATCATCAGCTGAATCCAAACGTCCTTGAGCCGACGACTCTGCAGGATCTCACTGATCATCAGCTGAATCCAAACGTCCTTGAGCCGACGGCTCTGCAGGACCTCACTGATCATCAGCTGAATCCAAACGTCCTTGAGCCGACTCTGCAGGATCTCACTGATCATCAGCTGAATCCAAACGTCCTTGAGCCGATGGCTCTGCAGGATCTCACAGATCATCAGCTGAATCCAAACGTCCTTGAGCCGACGGCTCTGCAGGACCTCACTGATCATCAGCTGAATCCAAACGTCCTTGAGCCGATGGCTCTGCAGGATCTCACTGATCATCAGCTGAATCCTCCAGAAGATCCTCAGTCTGGTTCATCTGAGCCAGATCAAGATCCAGATGCTTCAAAGATGACAGCTGTCGTAGCACCATCTGGCCTTGTGCCAGCGGCTCTGCAGGATCCAGCTGATCCTCTTCCAGGCCCGTCTACTCTTGATCCAGTAGCCCCCAAATTTCCAGGTGCTTCCAAGCATAGACGAATCACAGATCGAACCCATTTCAGAGCAGCCTGTTTCACCGATCCAACTCCTGGTGAGACTATGTCCACTTGTTAACCTTTTCTTGTTCCTCCACTGACTGTTTCACATCTGTGTCTAGTTGACCTATAGTCTGTGTGTTTATACACGTATGTCTAATTACTCATACGATATTCCAAACGTAAAGGATAAATCTAGTACTCTTGACCAAGTAGTATTATTTTCCTTATTGCCTAAAAGGAATTGAAAGAATCCTGCTGTTACACGTTGACTTACAGTGCATTCGAAATTGCATATTGTCTGTGTAGGTACTACATTTGATTTTGAACTTACTTTGTATTCAATTTCGGACGCAGCGTTAGTCTCAAACATTGACCATATTTAGTGTGCATGTATCTGATGTGAACTGGATGTGTGTTTATTCAAGCACTGCTATTGCACTTCATGTAAGACTGTGAATCTCATATATTAACATGCCTTCTTTGTAATTTTTTGCAGTTCCATTTGATGAGATTTATGAAGTGGGAGAAGAGATTGGAGAAGGAGGCTTCGGCACTGTGTACGAGGGGATTTCGAAATTTCTACGTGAGCAGGTAGAATCACCACTTTATTCACCTAATGTATATAGACCATATAGACCAGTGCTTAGACCAAAACATATTTGAAATCAATTTAAATGGAAATATTTGTGATAATGACAATATGTTACTCTGGACCACAAAACCAGTCTTAAGTCTGGTTTTATATTTGTATACCAGTCTTGGTATATTTGTAGCAATAGCCAACCTAATTTTGACCCATTGTATGTGTCAAAACTATTGATTTTTCTTTTATGCAAAAAATCATTAGGATATTAAGAAAAGATCATGTTCTATGAAAATATTTTGTAAATTTATCACTGTAAATATATAGAAAACTTAATTTTTGATTGGTAATGTGCATTGCTAAGAACTTCAGTTGGACAACTTAAAAGGCGGTTTTCTCAATATTTATTTATTTTTTGCTCCCTCAGATTCCAGATTTATAAATAGTTGTATCTTGGCCAAATATTGTCCTGTCCTAACAAATCATACATCTAGCTTATTTATTCAGCTTTCAGATGATGTATAAATCTCAATTTTTACAAAAAAAATTACTCTTACAATTGGTTTTGTGGTCCAGGGTCACACATATATATATAATTAATGTTAATTTGCAGATTCAACATGATCAGTTTACCCATCTGTAACATCTAGTGCACTTAGAAATGTATTTATTTATTTATTTGTTTTTTCATTTATTTAATATATTTATTTTTTTGCAGGTCGCCATCAAATTCATCCCCAAGTGTGAAACAGACCGGTATATTGAAATAGTAAGTTGACATAACTTAGTGTACACATTTAAATACAAACTACATACAAATTATAATTTAACATAAATTACATTGCAAGTACAAGTGAAATGTGATATTGAACTCTTAATTACTGAACTCTCTTTTCTGTAGCCTGGCTGTTCAAAGCCGCTGTTTGCAGAAGTGGCTCTAAACCTGCTGCTGAAACGACCTCCGTTAAGCCCCTACATTGTGCACATGCTGGAATGGTTTGAAGAGGACGATCAGTTCATCCTGATCCTGGAATATCCACAACCCTGCAAAGACTTGCTCAAGTTCATGGTTAACAATATGCAGCGAGTAAACGAATCGCAGACACGTAGGCTGATGTACCAAGCGGTGCTCGGGGCCAAGCACTGTCTTGACCGAGGCATCTTCCACCGTGACATTAAATTGAATAACTTTCTGATCAACACAAAGACTAACCAAGTCAAACTGATAGACTTTGGCTGCAGTGACCTCGTCAATACTTCAGGCTACTTGGGTGATTTTACAGGTGTGTTTGACGTTTTGCATTACTTTTGCAGTAAGGCCTAATGAGAAGTCAAACTTCTGTGTAGTGATTTAATAATAACAAGGAACAGATGTGTGAAAATGGACATTTGGTCGAGTTGATGCTGACTTTTGTATGCAAAATGTTTGCTTAACTTGAACATCTCTTGCTTTTATGAACAGGAGTCTGCCCACCTGAATACTACAAGGACTTAAAATACGAGGCAGGGCCAACAACCGTCTGGTCTCTGGGCATAATGATGTACTCAATGATGTGCAGATGTCAGCCCTTTAAAAGTCTAGAAGACATGACACATGGCAGTCTGAGTTTTAACGTCAGAGTATCCACAGGTGAGAGAGAACGATTAACTACCAATAACACAATGACAATAACATTGTTAAACCGACAAAGCAAAATACATGCTACATATTTCAGAAGCTATTTTCATACTTGACAACATTAGCATGTCACATGGACATAAAAGAACATACATGACTAACCAATCAAAAACTTGTACAGAATTGCAAGATTTGATAAGCCGCTGCCTGGCTTATCTCCCAACGGAGAGAGCAACTATTGAGGAGATCCTACAGCATGAATGGTTTCAGCAGGGACAGATGTCAGGAGGAGCTCAGGATCAGGTACTAACAGGTAGGATCAGATAACTTAGGAGGGAAGGCAGATGTGACAGAAATCCCTCTTCTGAAAATCCAAGAAGTGCTGTCACAAGCTTCAACTTTACATTTATTTATCTTTACATTTATTCATTCAGCAGATGCCGCAAACTGGCCCCAGTGAGGACAAACTGCACAAACCATTCAGCAGAGTCTTCAGAGCAGCACGCTTAGTTAAAAAAAGAAAGCAGCAAACCTGGTGGGCAAAATGAAAAAAAAAAAAACAAATTTACAGTAGTGCACAAAACAGGAGAAAACATACTGTAAGGAGCAAGTATAACATAAAAAGGTGGAGAATATTTAGTAAATTTAGTGCACAAAACAGGAAAACTAAAGTAAACTTATGCTGCTAGATCACGAAGACAGTTCCTGCCAGCTCCTCAAACTGATCCTTATTAATTTATTGAAGTTATTGTGTGGGTGGAGGGAAAATTTATTTAATAAATTTTTTTATTTTTTATTTTGTGTAACCTGTCTGTTACTTTCTGACACACACACAAACACACACTTTCTGAATGGGGACACTGCACAGACTTTCTGTTGTTATTATAAAGTGCTGGTTATAGATACTACAACCTAAATTTTAAATAAATAAATGTATTTACTGTTTAAAATACCGTTTTACAAAAGAGGGTGTCCTGTAGGTGTAAACAACTCATATTAAAGGATAAGTTCACTTCCAGAATACAAATTTCCTGATAATTTACTCACCCCCACATCATCCAAGATGTTCATGCCTTTTCAGTCGCAAAGAAATTAAATTTCTTTAGGAAAACATTCCAGGATTTTTGTCCATATTGTCATGATTTGGCTCATGTTCCCCTGTCTTGTGTTTGGACTTGTGTTACTTTCTGTCTAGAGTGTCATTTGTAGTCCTTTTTTCATTGGTTGTCTAGATTGCTTTCACAGTTGTTTCTTGTTACCTTGTCATCTTGTTAGCTTCTCTGTGTATAAATAGCCCAGTGTTTGAGTTAGTCTTTGTCAGTCATTGTCTTTGATAAGTTGTGTCATGTTGTTTCTGTTTCCTGGTTCTCTGTTTTTGGTTCTGTGTTTCTGGATTTGGATTGGCTCTTCCTTGCATTGACACGTTACACATATAGTGGACTTCAGTGCTGGCCAAAGATTTGAAAGTCCAAAATGCAGTTTCAATGCAGCTTCAAAGGGCTCTACACGATCCCAGCCGGGGATTAAGGGTCGTATCTAGTGAAACAATCTGTCATTTTCTAAAAAAAAAATTGTATATATATATATATATATATATATATATATATATATAATATATTATATATTTATCCAATTTTGAGTGACACAACAACTTTTTTGAAGTTTGGCAGCCCTGGTGCATTTTATGTAAAATGCATCAAAAAAGCCAAACGAAAATTTGTAATACAGTATTTATTTCCCCCAAAATACCTTCTTTTATTTCTCATAAAAGAATGTAAGTCATACAGGTTTGGAAAGATATGAGGGTGAGTAAATAAAATTTAATGTTTGGGTGAACGATCCCTTTACCTATCCCTTGTGTTTTTGCCGTATTAAATTGAAGTGATTTCTTCTATAAAATAATAATAATATTCTCGCAGCTTTGTAAAATTACAGTTGAACCACTGAAAATGGTATCTGTGAGGATTTTCAGTCAGGATTTAGACTATCATAGTACTGAGACTGCTCTCATCAGAGTTACAAATAACCTACTCTTATCATCCGATCGTGGTCATATCTATCTATTCGAGCTACTGGATCTTAGCGCCGCATTTGACACTATCAACCACAACATTCTTTTCAATAGACTAAAAAAGTTTGTTGGCATTAGTGGAAGTCCATTGGCATGGTTCAAATCGTACTTATCTGACCACAAATTCATAGCAGTGAATGAAGAGGTATCAAATCGATCCCAAGTGCAATATGGAATACCACAAGGCTTAGTACTAGGACCATTACTTTTCACACGTTACATGTTACTTTTGGGAGATGTCATCAGGAAACATGGTGTTAGCTTTCACTGTTATGCTGATGATACTTAGCTGTATATTTCTTCACGGCCCTATGAAACAATTTGCAAAACTAATGGAATGCATAGATGATATAAAATAACTGGATGACTAGTCATTTTCTACTGCTAGATGTGCTATATGATAGCAATCTGTCCATTAAAAGGCACATTTCGTACATTTGTTAAAACAGCATTTTTCCATCTTCAAAATATATATAAATGATGACCTATGTTCTCACTGTCAAATGCAGAAACATTAAAGAAAAATGAAAAATAGCCCGTGTTTTACTCACCCTCAAGGCATCATTCAGACAAATCTAATGGGAGTTATATTAAAAATTATCCTTGCTCTTCCAAGTTTCAGAATGGGAGTAGGCGGGTGATTTTTCAACAGTCCAAAAGACGTCAAATAAAGTGTGCGCATCCATAATAAAATGTGCCTCACATGGCTCCGGGAGGTGAATAAAGGTCTCCTGTAGCGAATCAAAGCTTTTTTGTAATAAAAATATCCATATTTAAAATGTTATAAATATTTAGAATTAAATTAGATTCTGCTGACTGTCATACGTGCAAGTTGTTCCAGGGGATGACGTACAGTAGGACGTACGCGTCGAGAATCCTATTTGTGTGCAAAGAAAACAAAAATAACACCTTTATTCAACTGTTCCTCTCCTCCGTGTCAACCTATAGCGCCATTTTGGAGAGTATCACATACGTAAACAACGTATGCTGTTCTGTGTCAGCAGCACCGTACGCGAGATACACTGTTTAAGTTGTGTACACTATGATCTGAATTAAAACAACATATCCGTGTACAGTCTTGGCCAAAAGTTTTGAGAATTACATAAATATTGGAAATTGGAAAAGTTGCTGCTTTAGTTTTTATAATAGCAATTTGCATATACTCCAGAATGTTATGAAGAGTGATCAGATGAATTGCATAGTCCTTCTTTGCCATGAAAATTAACTTAATCCCAAAAAAAAAAAACCTTTCCACTGCATTTCATTGCTGTCATTAAAGGACCTGCTGAGATCATTTCAGTAATCATCTTGTTAACTCAGGTGAGAATGTTGACGAGCACAAGGCTGGAGATCATTATGTCAGGCTGATTGGGTTAGAATGGCAGACTTGACATGTTAAAAGGAGGGTGATGCTTGAAATCATTGTTCTTCCATTGTTAACCATGGTGACCTGCAAAGAAACGCGTGCAGCCATCATTGCATTGCATAAAAATGGCTTCACAGGCAAGGATATTGTGGCTACTAAGATTGCACCTAAATCAACAATTTATAGGTTCATCAAGAACTTCAAGGAAAGAGGTTCAATTCTTGTAAAGAAGGCTTCAGGGCGTCCAAGAAAGTCCAGCAAGCGCCAGGATCGTCTCCTAAAGAGAATTCAGCTGCGGGATCGGAGTGCCACCAGTGCAGAGCTTGCTCAGGAATGGCAGCAGGCAGGTATGAGCGCATCTGCACGCACAGTGAGGCGAAGACTTTTGGAAGATGGCCTGGTGTCAAGAAGGGCAGCAAAGAAGCCACTTCTCTCCAAAAAAAACATCAGGGACAGATTGATCTTCCGCAGAAAGTATAGTGAATGGACTGCTGAGGACTGGGGCAAAGTCATATTCTCAGATGAAGCCCCTTTCCGATTGTTTGGGGCATCTGGAAAAAGGCTTGTCCGGAGAAGAAAAGGTGAGCGCTACCATCAGTCCTGTGTCATGCGCATCAGTAAAAGCATCCTGACACCATTCATGTGTGGGGTTGCTTCTCATCCAAGGGAGTGGGCTCACTCACAATTCTGCCCAAAAACACAGCCATGAATAAAGAATGGTACCAAAACACCCTCCAACAGCAACTTCTTCCAACAATCCAACAACAGTTTGGTGAAGAACAATGCATTTTCCAGCATGATGGAGCACCGTGCCATAAGGCAAAAGTGATAACTAAGTGGCTCGGGGACCAGAATGTTGAAATTTTGGGTCCATGGCCTGGAAACTCCCCAGATCTTAATCCCATTGAGAACTTGTGGTCAATCCTCAAGAGTCGGGTGGACAAACAAAAAACCCACTAATTCTGACAAACTCCTAGAAGTTATTATGAAAGAATGGGTTGCTATCAGTCAGGATTTGGCCCAGAAGTTGATTGAGAGCATGCCCAGTCGAATTGCAGAGGTCCTGAAAAGAAGGGCCAACACTGCAAATACTGACTCTTTGCATAAATGTCATGTAATTGTCGATAAAAGCCTTTGAAACGTATGAAGTGCTTGTAATTATATTTCAGTACATCACAGAAACAACTGAAACAAAGATCTAAAAGCAGTTTAGCAGCAAACTTTTTGAAAACTAATATTTATGTAATTCTCAAAACTTTTGGCCACGACTGTACATCCGTGTACGTATGATACTCTCTGGTGCTATAGGGTGACGCGAAGGAGACGAATAGTTGAATATAATCGAATATAATCTGGAGGTTATTTAAATGATCAAAACAATAAAATATGAAAATACTTAAAAAGGCTGTGCTGAAGTGCCCAGTGAATGTGAATAAGAGTGGAGAGTATTTTGTTCATGTATTTATGGACAGGAGAGTCCTCCCTGTCCATTTCTTCACCATTTACCATAAAGAAAGGAACACGATGTGTGCTTCATGCAAATAGTCTCTCTCTCCTCTTTCGCTCAACCTTCATTCTCAGTTGCAATGAAATATCATTGGGTGTGTAATGGACACTGACTCTAAAGAGAATGGAAATGCAGGCATGAGTGGAATATAGATTAGAGAGTAAAGCATATCCTTCAGCAAGACCGTGAAAAAGCTGTGACATCAGCTCTAGAGGGGCATTTAAAGAAAAGATTGGAAAAGAGAGGGAAGGGGCAGATGGAAGTGTCACCTTGAGAAGAAGCAAAGGGAGAGAGGGAGGGGGAGAAACCAGCACCAACACTTTTCTCTCTCGAGTCTTGACACATAACACTGCACCTTTCTTTCTAAAGAAAAACATGCTGAATTAAGTCGCCGAATGTCCTTTAAGAAATCGTCTTCAAAACGGCTCTATCAGCAGCATATGTGACTGTATCTAGTTAATTATCAAAGACAAAATGTTAAAAAAAAATCCCTTAGCAAAAAAAAATGACTAATACATTTACAAAGGGTTAGCATGTTGGCAACAATATGTTACGCCTAAGGCAGTGTTGACGCCTGGTTTTAAGATGTGTTTTTGGTCAATCGGATCACAAGTATATGAGGGAAACACATGCTGTTTTAATCTGTTTCTGTTGTCCACTTTAACCACTTTCCTGATTTCTGGCTTTGCATGATAATGGAGTTGAAAAAGTGTATATGTATATATAGCATATATGCTTACTGTAAGTGAACCAGAATGCTCCTCCAAACAGGCCTAGATGTTTACAGTGCATCTCACTGCCAATCTCTGTTAGTCCTTCATTCTCTTGTTCACTGTCATTGTTGCATTTGCTTCATTATTTTTAAACCCATTTACAACTTTCACACATTCATTGCATTCCTCTTATACTGTACTCGCATCCAAATTTCACTCATTCATCCATCATTTATTTATTCCCATTCCTCGTTTCTACTCATCCAAGTCGATCCCTGCTGCTGCTCCGTTCTCCAGCTCCACAGGCTTAAGTGTCTAAACTAAGTGTGTTGATGTGAGAGCTTCTATTAGAAAGCATGTATTGATCTGAGCAGCTGTGACTGATCATTCAGGGCTCGGGCAGGTGTCTCCTGAGTGTAGTGCAGCAGCAGTTTATAGGAGGGATCGAAAACATCTCAGTAGGGGATTTTACCTGAGATACACCCTTAAAGGAGAAGTGTATAATTTAGTGTTACAATACTGTTTAATTTAGAGGGATCAAGAAACCTGATTAAACCAACTGCACTTCTAATACAAGCCATTTTATTACATAAACACAAACCCACAATTTATTTACTCTTTTTACAACAAATAAGTATCTAATACCCCATCTACACTGAAATCAACCAGTATGGTGCAATTATATACAAAAATAGTATCAGATTTGATATTTACCTTGGTATTAAATTATAATATGCTAACATTCCAGTGTATTTTCAGAGAATACCGTGGCGTTACCACAATTACAGTGTCCAAAACCCACAACAAATGACCATGGTACTTTTTTGTTAGCACAGGAAAACACCCATACGTTTCTGCCAACTGTGGCCAGATCTGCACTGAAATATGTCTGAGCACTATAAACACCAGAATCCAATATTTGTAGCCACCCACAGTCTAAGAGAGAGGTTAGGCTGAGGTAAAAGCAAAGCTGCTGTGTGGTATTGTGGCATGAAACCTCGGCTGATTTCACGCAGAGCTTAACCGCTTTGACCATGTAATAGAGTGGAGAAAAGAACAAAATAATCCTTCTCCCCATCCCTCTGTCCCTCTTGACCAAGAATCACTGTTCCTCTCAGAGCAATCAGAGGCTCTGAGCGAGCAGGCTGGTATTATTGTGTGATACAAGGCTAAGACCGTGTCTTTCTGGCTTTTGTGGTACAATAATGCACCTCAAGAATGAGTTAAAGTCACAGGGATACTGTATATTGCCCATTTATTTATATTGCCCATATTATTGCCACAGACTATTACATCTTTATCGTTTGGGTAGAAGTTCATCTCTACTTGATAAAGTAGCAAACCTACTCTGTAAAATTATTCGGCAACATTTGGAATCATATCTGACTATTATAATCAATGAACTTGAGTTTATTATTGACTCAGTACTTGTTCTCAGGAAGAAGTATTTTATTTTATTTTTTATTTCATTTCATTTTACCTCCATACTGCCTAAGCTGCTGTATTGTAATAAGGTTTTATTGTTGTTAGTTTAGAGTGCCCTCTGCTGGCAACTTGTTGAAGAAGCAGAATGTGTCATATTAGACAGACAGGGGGCGCTAAAGTATTGTTTTTAATTGTAATTTGATTTCAGTTTATTTTTCTCACACACCATAGTAAGAATGATCCAAATTCTCAATGATGTTATAACCTTTAGAGCACATCTGAGTATCATTATCGAGTGGATAAGCATACAACTAAGTAAAATTCCCCCACTAAGAATATTAAATTTATACTTTGTCCCATTACACTACATCATTTTAAAGTAGGTGTTACTGAATGAGCTAATTAAACTACATGTTCCAAGCCAAATAGTGCAGCCACCTCCCAATTTATGAACCCATCATGCACTAAAGTCTATGAATCATACGTGAATAATGTGTACAATTTTAGGGAAAAGACATTCCATTGAGGTCAAAAACATTTCCAGAGCACAACAAAACTAGATGAAAATTCTCAATAAGATAAGTATTTAAACCCAGGCTAATTTACTGCTACCCAGGAGACCAGCAAAGCTTGTTTGACATAAACCGGCAGGAATGAGGGAGGCTCCCCTGGAATGGTGACCACAGAAAATGAAGCCTGCTTTCCACACATCAGTCCAAAAAGAGAGAGAGAAACAGGCAGCTGAGGAAATGGGGTTCACTTTCTGCACAGCTGGGTGAGAACGAGAGAGAGACAGGGAGGGCAGTGGTGGTTTTGTAGGGGTTAGGAAGAAATTGGGAGAGATTTTGGAAAGACAGACTGTGGTAAGATTGCTGACGCACAAGTGAAACTTGAGTGATCTACACAGTCAAAAACTCACACACGCACATTTTACAGCAACTACCATGTCTAACAATATCGGCAATGCCCAGTTCAAGCAAACTTGCTCAAACATTGATCCTGAACGCAAGAAGTGGAGTTGAGGGTTGGGCTCAAACAAGTTCTTGTATACCGTTTGTGTTTGGGTTCATTTTTGTTGCACAGGGACACTGTCATGCTGAAAATAACCCAGCAGTGCATCACTGCACGCTCTTTCATTATTATTCCCCATTGGATTTATGATATCTCGTCCAAAGCTTGAAAAAAACAACAACCCCAGACTGTTATCCCTGCTCCACTAAACTTCACATGTGGCACCATGCAGTTCAGGGAGGTAATGTTCTCCTGACATACACTAAAATCTTTTAGACCGTCAAGCGTTTACAAACTGGGAAATGGTTTAGCATGTTTCATCACTGTTTCCAGTGGCAGCTGCTGATGGTTGATTTTTTCTTGTGCTAAAACAAAATTTTGAAATCTGAGATTTTACTTTTCTCAGACCTTTTCATACGGGAGGTGGTGTGGTCTAGAAGCATGCATGGAAACCGGAAGGTGGCAGGTTAAAGCCTTGAAAGCATTGTGCCAAAACTTTTAACCACAGGTTACTCTAGTTAGGATTGTCACTTTAAAGTAAGACACAAGTAACTAGAAACATCTTGATAATGGCAGGGGATGTTGACTGGGGACTGTATAAATTATTTAGCATTTGCAGAATAGAAAATGATGTTCTGATTTTGGACCAGACTACATTTGCTCACAAAGAACTGGAGGTGAGAAGGAGCTTTTGGTTATGCTTATGTTGAAAAATGTATCATGTATACAAGAATTGGTGCTTCGATCATTTTCTCCTTAATACAATTTCTTGGTGATTATTTTCACCTATTTCTCCTTGGACAGCAAGCTGGTGTGTATTACCTGTTTTACCCTGATTGCTGCTCCCCTTCAACCCCTAAGGCAAAAGTGGAAACCGTGGCCCTGAAGGTCCACTTTTTTTTTTAGCTCCAACCCAAATCAAACTCACTTGCCTGTCGCTTTCTAATAATTCCGAAGACTTTGATTAGCTTGTTCAGGTGTATTAGATTAGGGATGGAGCTAAACTTTGCAGGACTGTGGACCTTGAGGGACCAGGGTTGCCCACACCTGCCCTATGAAATCTGATGAGGATTCATGAAAGAATAAGTCAGTTGTTTGCCTGTTAGCAGGTAAATAATCTTTAGTGTCCAACTAATATTATTTTTAAAGTTTTGATAGAGAAGAACTAATTAAAGAACTGATATATCATTGCTGTGACACTTTAAAACCCTTTGATGATTAACTGCTTGTTTGTACATTTAAATCTTCACCTAAGAACAGTGGATGTGGCTAAATAACCCAATACTAAATGTTGGGGTGACCATAGCCATAGAGTTGATATTTCAGAGAGAGATAATGTCTATTAAAGCAGTTTTCACCTTGAGAATGACCCATACCTATTTGACTCATGGCCCGTGACATCATAACAGCCCCTGGCCAAACCATAAGTGAAATATCTGTGGTGTCTAAGACTCGATTATTGCGGTAAGAATCTTTTGGTTCTTCAGACTTTTATTGCACAGTAATTCTGCCACCACAGACATGCATTTCATTTTATTAGCGCAATAAATACGCTCTGTGGAACCCGCCTTTGTAAGGAAGACAGAATGAGCAAGACATTGAGAAAAGACTCTTCTTTTCTACTGTTTCCAACCATAGGAACTAGCAAGGAGTTGCTTGTGTAGATAAGACACAAGAGAAGATGTTGTTGTTGCAATGAGTCAAACACTCTCCTCTGCATGTTCGAGGGAGTGTCCGTCGTAAGAGTCAGATCGAATTAATTCCTAAATATTATTCTTTGGTGAAGTATTGTTTGAAATGTCCCAAGCTGAGTGCTAAAGCATTGTTGCCGAAATATGGTAGTGATTAATCTAGCCAGTTTGTGTTACTTTCGTGCTGTTATGGCACTCTATCAAACATCAGAAAGATTACAAACTCCATATGCACAGCCAAAGCAAGACTTAGCCCATGCTAATATTGCTGCACAGCACATCTCACTAATGGGTGTTACACACAACTGAAATGCTTCCCCTCCTCTCTGCCTCTAAATTTCCAACATAGAAAAGGCTAAAAATAAAAAAAGACCATACAGTTATTGTAAAACAAATGTGTCACACATTAAATTAGTTGAGTCTATAAATGCTTCAAAGCATTCTGTTATACCATACAAGTTTCCACACACCAAACTGCTCTTGTGTTTTTTACACTCATGCTGTTTCACACCCTCATTTGTAGTACATCTAAAATTGGCCGCAAACCTCAAAGCTCCTTGACACTGAGACTAATGTCTTGTCCAATAACAGGAACAAGGCAGCCATGTTGGGTTAAGCCCTGCGACCTGTGAAGGCTGGGAGCGAAAGAACTCACACACATGCACACAAACACACACACAAAGAGGGGGGCACACGGCCAGCTTCCAGTCTCATTGTTTCAGGAACGGAAAGAAAGGCAGTGAGAGCTTCCCCTGTTTTCCTCGGCCAGTCCAACGTGTTTTCTTGACAAAATGGTGGTGACGAAAATAGTTGCTTTCTTCCAAAGCTCAATAAGCTGTCATGCTGCCTACTGTCTATATAGGCAACTAATTCCTGAAGCCAAAAGTATACATTAAGTTTTGACATGAACACTTAGCATAAATGTACAACTGAACTCATAATTTTTCGAAGTATTCTACATTGGATAGCATGCACTCGACACATGGATTCACAAGATTCGTCCTCGTCCAGTGTCTGCGCTATTTCTGTCCAGAAGTTATAAGTGATAAAAATGTCTTTGTATTTATTAAAAATAGAGTTGCAGATATTTGAACCCCCTCAACACAGGTGCAGATTGCTGTTGGGGTTTCAAATATTTTGGTGTTGTTGTTCCATCTCCTGCATTGGGCCATTGTTGCCACCTTTTGGTTGCCACCAGAATTCAAGGTGCATAAGTGAACTTGGGTATGGGCAATTAGAAAAACTGGCTGCACATTTATAGGCCTTATGACCTCATGTGGCTCTGCCCCTTTTCAGCACGATGTTAACTGTCTTTTGTATTCTGTTTGTATTACCAAAACTTCAAAGCAAATAATAACAATCATAAATTCTTGCCACTAAATCCAAAACACCACCAATCTACTGATATTTGTTATGACATCCACTACGACTGTTACAATGCACATAATTTGTCAATTCTACAATGAGTAAATCCACTTCACCAGCTAATTAATCTTCAAGAGTAATAGAGCTATAGAAAAAAAAAAAAACTGAATTTCAAAGACAAAATTCTAAAGCACTAGTTTCTCTGATGCATAAGGTCTATAGTACATGCAAAATATGCTGATCCGCACTGTATGCATACTAGGGATGTGCATCTCCGTAACTCATGCCAATGTGATACACATCTCAATGCATAGCCAATGAAACGATACATTAAAGAGACATATGTCTACCTTCTGAAATAGCCCTGATGTCAGGAGTGCACCTACTGTATGATGCCTTAAAATGCAGCCTATGCAGACAGCACACTACAGAGCAAGTGTGTATTTTTGAGCATGCATTTCATACATATAACCTTGGATGTGAATGCCACAAAAAGCATCCAAGCAGCTCCACAGAGCTTCTCCAGATGTACCGTACATGGATCTGTAGTTGTGTGTCTATGTGCATGGGTTGTGTGTGTACTGTATGTGTGTGTTGTACTGTAAGTGCACTCTGGGGCCACTCTATAGCTGGTATTTATAACCGTGCTGTCAGGCCCTGGCTGCAGTTGGACCGTGGGAATGTGGCAAAGTCTTTCTGTGGTATTTTTAATGTTTGTTATTAAATATTCCCACACGGGACCATGACCAAACCATCGCCCCCTCCCTCTCTTTCTCCTTCACCCTGCCTCCCTCTGTCTCTCTCTCCTCCTTCTCACTGCATTCTTCTTTCCCGAAGAGGAAAGCCGAGCGGGATCCGATAACAGCCAGGCTCTGGTTTCTGTGGAGATCAGGGAAGAGCGGCGAACAACTGTTACTGCAGCTGGATTTCAACGGCGTAAGCCACGGTCAACAGAAAGATGTGTGTGCCTAGGGTTGTGAGCGTGAGTGATCAAGCGTTGTGTTTGCAAGTGTGTGTGTGTGTGTGGTCTTTGGGATTGTTTGGGTGTACACACATACACAATAGTAGTTAAACATATCAGTCTCTCAGAGTGTACATAAGAGGAAGTCTAATTCACAGCACACACACACAAGGATTTTCACACAGCCACAGGCGCTTAGGATGAAATGTAGCCAGAGATGTAGAGGAACAGGTGATGTGTGTGTGTGTGTCTGTGAATGGACGGAGAACCGCCAGACGAGATTTTATGGGTGTCAGCTCGGGGCGGCACATCGCAGTGAAAGTATTTCCTTTTCACGGCTGTGTTTGTTTGTGTGGATCTTTGCCGCAGCCTGACGGATAAAGCGTTCAGAGAAAGGAGAGGGTTATCTCGCACACACAGAGTTCACAGAGAGGCCGTCATGGAAACGCCCTGGTCACAAGTCTCCAGTTTCGGAGTCTGATTCATCTCTCCCAAGTAATTTGTCTCACATAGACTGAATCTATGTGGGAGGAATCATTTCGCCATTTTAGAGTCATGATACACACATACGCATAATTTCCAATTTCATGTTTGTGAATCAAGTTTTTGCAGAATTTCCCAATAACAGTTTGTAGCAGCTGTGAGTAAACTTGCCTCAATTTGAGGGAGTTTCTTGGTGTTTTTCTCTCAAGACATGAGCAATTAGTTTCAAGAAGCCTGTGTTCAGCTCTGTCTGGCTGTTTGAAAGGAAAGACGACTCTGGTCAAAACTCATGTAGAGCAGTGGTTCCCAATCCCGGTCCAGCTGAACCCCCAATACTGCACATTTTTTTTATGTCTCTTTTATCTGACACACATTTGAGGTCTTGGAGTCTTAACTAATAAGCTTATTAGTTGAATCAGGTGTGTTTGATTTGGAAGACATTTCACAAGTTTGCCAGCCCATCTGGTCCTTATGATTAATGGTAAACAAACTTGGCTTGCTGTTCTCAATGGAGGCTCGAATTCGAGGTTCGGCTTGAGCTCAGAGTTCACCCCCCCCCCCCCCCTTCCTCCCGTGGAGGGATGCCGGAAGAATTTATGCTGAGACGATGCAATGAGTGCCTCTTATATAGCCTTGTAATAATGATTGACAGGACTGAATGATTAGGCTAGTTGGATTTTCAAAGCTTAGGACGGGGGCGTCAAATTCAGTTCCCGGTGGCCCACTCTCCTGAACCACACATGAACAAGCTAATCAAGGTCTTCAGCATTACTATAAACGTCAGGTGTTTTGGAGCTACACTCTTCATGACAGTTGTCCTTCAGGACCAGAGTTTGACACATGTGGCCTACTGTAGGATATTGGGCTACCGCAATCACCTGAAACTACCCTGTCTTCAATTTTGAAGTTAACAATCTTACTGCACTGCTTCCCATTGAATACATTATTTAATATTCTGTCTTTATCCCACTGTATTGGTTTTTGCTAGTTACCTAGAAACTGTAATGGTAGGTCAAGACTTGGGCAATGAGTTGCTGGGTTGGGTTCAAATGGGCGTAACGTTACTGTATGTGTAGTAGTCTCGTGACTAATGGCAGAAGGTCTGGGAGCCTTGGTCACTTTGAATGGCCATGGCCTGCCCAAGAGGCCACATGACTGACAGGTGAAGCAACCTATCAAAGATATGTCACTTACCTAACAGACTTGTGCTTTTTGTATCACCCTATTACCTTACGAGCATGATTTGTTTCCTTGTGGAAAGAAAAAACCCTGTGTGCCCTTACTGCAGGAAGTTGCATAAAGCAAGCCAATCAGATTAGAGATTGCCAGATCGAGAAAATGATTTCCAGTTTGGTGTGCTGTCTGAGGCTGAGGCTGGCTGAGCTCGTAAGTACTTATGAACCAAAGCCATATCTGCATAATCCAAATCTTCTTATTCTTGCAGTATGTCATTATTGTGGTATCCAGCCAAAAGCCAGAAACTGTTTATGACTGAGTACAAGGTTCAACCGAAAATATGAGGTCCAAATATATGCACCAACAACATTAGGGCCTGAAGTGCTTATCTTACGTTGGCATATTGTTGGCAATGAATTTCTCTGCCGATCTCTTTCTTTCATTGGGTTGTTCAGTGTCCCATCCTTTTCCCTTCTAGTTCCCCAAGTCTTGCATTTTTAGTATGCATGCAAGAGTACAATCGCACAGACATTTGGAGAATGGAAAGAGGAGAAAAAGAAACAGAAAAAAAAAAAATGCTTTCCGCACAACGAGCCAGATATATCCTTGTGGTTTTCCATGTGTTTATTTAGATTTTCTGGTGGGACGACATATCTAAGGGAAAACCATAACGACTCAGTGCTGGTGCTTTCCCACCGGGGAGCGTCATTCCGATAAAAATAGTGAGCTCTTTTTTTGGAACGCTTCATGAAGCTCAGAGTGTGCATCCCCAGGGCTTCACGTGGAATAGCATTGCTTTTGCATATGGACGGCCTCTTTTCCGTCCGGACGGAGCTGCTGCGGATGTATGTTGACGCTGTAACTTCATCTCGGCTTGATCTCTGAAACAATAGAAGGGCCACTGCTGGGGTTGGCACAGGCTTGTTGTTTTGTTTTGATTCACATAAACATAATTGTCACGTTGGCAAAGGATGCATTCTTTTTGCTTCTTTTTTCGTTCCCCGACCAGATTAATTTGCCCTCTGTGATGCTGTATTTGTTTACTGAACTCCCTTCACTTGTAATTCAGTTCTTTTTTTTCCTCTTGCTCTGTCATTCCTTTCGTTGTTAGAGGACTCACAAACTGGGGCTGAAGGAAGTTTGTGGGTGGGTAGGAATTATGGAGTTGGAAAAAGCTCCTCAGTTTGACTTCTGGATTTAACCTTGCTCGGTTTGAAGGTCTGGCGCTGAGCGTTACATGCTATGCTCAGCTGAATGCTTCTCATACTCTGGTCAACGTGTTTCTCAAGTTGCGATTAAGTAACTTAAACTCCCTAAACTCCTTGACATCAAGACTGTTGTTTCTAATGTAGTTGACGAATGACTCTGGATTTAATTTAGTATGACTCACTAGGGGATATTTACTAGTATTCTCAAAGGGAAAGTTTAAATATGAAACGTTGAATCTTAATTTGTTGTGTGCCATGATGACATGCAAAACAAAACAAAACAAAAAAAAATGTATACAAAAGGTGTCACTGGGGCAGTACCTTTGCAGAACCTTTGTACTTTATTTAAAGGGGACATATTTGTACCTTAAAGGTACATATTCATCCCTAAAATGTACATATTAGTACCTAAATGATACATATTAGGACTTTTTGAGAAGGTACTGAGAAGGTACTGCCCCAGTGCCAGCTTTTGCACCTTTTCATCTGAGAGTGTGTAATACTTGGAGAAAGCCATCCATTAATGTTGCCTGCCAAAAAAACCCAGAGCTAAACACTTTGAAATCTTCTTTGCCTATGGGACCACCAAACCTTTGGAGCCAATCACTTGAACTGAAAACGCCATGTGACTAATTAATTTACTTTCATTTGCATAGGAACACGAACAGTCCCAAAACCTTTATTAGTGACAACTCAGGTGAAGAAAGTGCACTAAAATATATGCTTTATTTCAGTACACTAATACACTTCCATGATGTACTTAAAGTGCTCTATTTTCACACACTAATTTTGTACTAAAATACTAAAATGATTCTTTAGTACTTCTTAAGATAATCTTAATGCTATTTTGAGACAGCATAAATATGAACTAAAATGTGCTTTTAACATACAGTAGTATCTGAAATATTAAAAATTTATTTAGTAGTACACATGTACCCATCTTTCATACACTTTTAAATATACTCATCATACAAACAACTAATACAGAGATAGTATGTGTTAAAAGCACATTTTATTTCATATTCATGGTGTCTGAAAATAGCACAGTTGAGTACACTAACATGTTCTTAAGATTATCTTAAAATTTTCTGAAGAATCATTTTAGTATATTAAGTATAAAATTAGTGCGTGAAAATAAAAGCACTTTAAGTACATTATGCATTTATATTAATTATTATACTACAGTTGCGAAAATGTACTTATAATTTTTAATTTAATAAAATCAATTTAATTGAAACTTAGGATAACTATAAAAGTCTACTAAGATTGAACTAATTTTTAAAGCATTTCAAGCATTTAAGCATTTAAGAAATACACTGATAAAACTCCACTGTATATTTTTGTGGTGTTTATTTCAATGCACTAAAAATCAGTTTCAGGATTAGTGGTATTTAGTATACTTTTACAAGTGCACTGAAGCACTACTGAAGTAGAAATTCATTTTAATTAGTCCATTTATAGTGTATAACTTTTACAGTTTTATTTAGCGCAATTACTACAAATGTACCTGTTGGTATTTAAGTATTTTTTAGTGCATTCAAGTATACTTTTTTTCTACCTGGGCATCCTGAGCTAAACGCAGATATCTAGATATTCTATATATGAGTGCTAGTTGTGATAAAATACAAAGACCAAGACTAATCACGTGTTTACAAAAGTCAAAACTATATTATAAATGTCCAAAAATGATGTAAACAGCTATTACCGCTTACCCAATTTAACACCTATGGTGATTTGGTATGTTTATGACAGTAGTTTAGATCAGAGAGATTACTCATGATCATTTGGGTTTCTTTATTCCTTTGATCAGCTACCAAATTCCCCAGGTTATTTTGTGATTGTTGGTGACATAAAAGAATCAGTAAGTAGCTGTTTAGTTCTGACATAGAAAAAAAAAAAAACAGCCAGTCAATGTTCATGAAACATTTTGAGTTCTTTGCTTAGAAGAATAACAAACACAGCACCAACAGACAAAACAACGATTGTCCGTTTAATTGTTCCCGTATTCCCTGCAAGGCTAATATTCAGTTCAGTTAACTGGCTAAGACATACCAAATCCCAAGCCACATCCTCCCACTTTGATAGTGATGGGATGAGTTAAAGGGAAGCTGTCTGCTCTGAAGCCAGATTTAGCTTTTTACACAAAACAACATAATTGCATCCGTGTGGTTAAGTGGCTGTATACGTTAATGCTGTGCAGTCTATTTACAGCATTACAGTATTAAATCATAGATGTATAACAGAAAATACATTTTTCTTGTGTTTTAAAAATAAAACTTTAGACACATTTTAATATTTACTATGCAAATTCCAAAGCTCCAATGCATATAAAATACTCCTGTGATTTTCAAATAATCCTGAAGACTTTGGTTATTTTCAGGTGTGTATATATACTGTACACTTAGAAAGCCATAATATGTTGCCGTGTCCATTATTCTTTGAGTCTGCATGGACCTGCCCATCTCTGGACCTGATCAAGCCTGGTTCTCTCTGTCCCTTCTTAATTAACTCTATATATATTTCTCCCTCTCAGGGTGGGACAGCAGCTATGCACAGATTGAAGCTGTGACTAATAAGAAACACCAAATGGAGGAGGCACAAACAATGGCTCGTCTGTGCCTGGTCAAAGATGGGGTTTGCCCCTGATGATTGCTAGCAGGAGGAAATCATTTCCCCTATCGGCACTGCATAGAGACGTTCATGTCATGAGTGCGCCGTGTTTGTGTGTGTGTGTGATATCAAATAATCTCATACTGATTTTGACCTTTAAATGCATGTCCAGAGGCTCTTCTTCAGCTGGGGGAACAGAACTCCCACCAACTGAAGTTGAATTTTGTAGCATTCAGAAGATCTGCTACAAAACAGTACTCTCATGGTATAATGCTAGTAATAGTATTATTAATATGATACTTTGATATCTATCATGGTATTTATGATTACCACATTTGTAAATAATGGTATTTAGATCCAATTTGGACAAATGGACTAAAGGCACATTCACATCATGAACAATAACTGACAATGACAATAAAGATATGGTTTTAAAAATAATTCTAACCACACCTAAAATAATAACCGCACAGAGGAACAATACTTTTGGAATCACTTTCAGAACTTTTTTTTCTTAACTGATCCAATCAGAATCCACTCAAGCATTTAAAGTGGCAGACGACAAATCTGCAGCATGTATATTAACTTATAATAAACAACGTTATTATCCATTGGTGTGGTAACTAATATAATTATCTTTATAGACGGTTTTAACAGCAACAACATAAACATAAAGGTTACTGCGCTTTTGTGGCCCAAACTTAACTTCAGGTAGACTTCCACAATCAATAACAACAGCAAAGTCCTGTTAGAGTGGATTATTTCTGATAACAAGCTAATTAGTTTGCTGCGTAAATCAGACAGGCTTTTTGAAAATGCAAATTCATTCTCTTCCAGCAGGAGGCGCTTTTGGAGCAGCAGAAACAGAGGTTTCCCCGGTAACGGCTGTAAATAAAGCAGCACTCTGCTCATAAATTCTATTTTATCAGATAAAATGAAAATGCCATTGAAACCTAAACAAAGTTGGTTCCCTTCAAAGATACATTCATATAAATCACCCATGCCGCGTTTTGATTTTGAAATGTGCAGTGCTCATGTTTATTCAACGAAGTCAACTGTCAGGGGCTTTTGGAAAATCTATTTGTGACAATCAGTGTTAATATTGTGGCGGGCCGCTACCAATTAATCAATATATGGGAAACATTGGTAATGTATATTGAAATATCAGAAATGTGTTTGAAAATCATATCACCATAACTGAAAAAAAATTCTATTGCGATATGTCACCTGTGCTGGCAAAATGAGTCAGAATGCACACAGGTGTAGTATTTTGAGCCACACACACACAAACACAAACACACACACACACACAAACATAAATTAAAATGAAAACTGCTGGTTTTAGTCGAATTTGAAGTTTTCACAAAAATTAGTTTATTAAGCCCTTGTCTATATTTAAGGATTCACGCAAACATAATCTGTTATGTTTTAAGTGAACGTTTGGGGAACTGTTGGGGTAAAACATCTGATGTGTAACATTATATTAGATCCGTGCAGTACAGTAGGACTTAATATATAAGCTGTCTGTCTCATTACTGTTAATCTAACAAAAAAAAACAAAAAAAAAAACAGAGGGAATCACTCACTGTTCTTGACTGAACTGGCTGTCCCTATCTGAACTGCTTTTTTAGTTGTAAGAAATGTCAGTGTCCACACAAATGAACATGCTAACAAAACGATGTAGTAAATTTGATTACCAGCTTTTGGCGCTGTAATTGAATGCTTTTGTTACAATTTTTGGTTTTGTTTTGTTGGTTTGTGCATGAAAAAGTAATGGTATTGACAAAAAAACAATATTATGATCATTAATATATTAATTATAAAAAAAAAAACAAAATAAAAATATCCAAAATATAAACAATAATAAATAATATATTAATTATTAAGAAAAGAATTGGAGTAAAAGATGCAACATTGGGTGTTGATCATGGTTTTGAATATCCTCTGTACTCACTCCTACCTCACACAGAGAGGTTTCTCAAAATTTTGCAGTTTATTGCCAATATTAGGTGTTGATCATGGTTTTGAATATCCTCTGTAATCACTCCTACCTCACACAGAGAGGAACATCTATAGGTGTTTGAATGAGAGAAAGTGAATGAAAAATGTTTTAGTTTTTAGCTTTTTTCCCTCTGCAGGTCAGGATTTCAAAGTTGTTTGGATGCCCCCCAACATTCTTCAAAATATCTTCCTGTTCTTCAGATGAAATACAGTCATATAGATTTAAAACAACATTAGTCGTGAGTAAATGATGACAGAAACAGATGTGTTTGGGATGAACTATCCCTTTAAGTGTGTGCTGGGTGTGTGTACTTTTCTTTTACTGCATGTTTGGCTCATGCTCTAAAGCTGTTGGAATAGGCAGACGACTACACATATAGTTTTGTTCTGCCACTTTGCTTTTTTTCTTTTCCCCTGCTGTTTTCTTGTTCTCTCTGTTTCTCTTTTCATAGTGCTGTATTTATTTTTGCCTGCCTACGAGAGTTAAAAATGGTGTGTTTCAGCAACATAAATGGTTTCCTGTTTTGATGACTGTATCCCCTTTACCAAATCACACAGACATATCTGCACACACATAAACACAGAAACACGCAGTCAAGATTCAAGCAGTTTTGATGTCATAGTAATAAACTTACGATCTCAACATTGTTGTGTATATATATATATATATATATATATATATATATATATATATATATATATATATATATATATATATATTATAGTTATAGTTATTTTCTAGGCCTTGTTTGTGTTTTTCCAACCTATTATTCTGAACAAGTTTAATTTATTATAAAACAACTTTTTTTCATTTGGAATATCACCACTAAGCCATTAATCATAACACTGGATGACTCCAAGGTTATGTGCTGAGCCCGTTATGGTTCTCACCTTTTACACACGACAAGACATAAGAAATATTAATTTATCTTTGAACATCAGCAAAATTGAGGAGATGGTTGTAAACTTCATCAAGTCCAGTAATCCCCTTTATTTAGATGGGTCAGAGGTCGAGAGGGTACACTCCTACAAATGTCAACGAGGACTTCACTATTTGTAATAAATGACAAGAAGGCACAACAGCGACAAGACAATAAATTTGGTAAACTAAATTAAACCAAACCAAATGGGTTGTGGAGTATGTCTGTGAGCAGGGGAAGTCCATAAACTTCCCCATCACAATCTTAGGGTTAAAATGCACATATTATGTATAAGGGAATGTATATAAGTCCTGTATCTGGTAAGCACACTTCACCTGTGACAAATGATTTTTACAGGTGCAAATATTATGTATTTATGATGCAATAAAACTATTAAAACTATTAACTACTTAATAGTTCAATTTAAATTTATTCAGTAAATATTGATTTAAAATATAAAAAATATTTTCTGAATAAATGCATAAATGTTTATTTTTATATATAATATTATATTGTTACATTTAAATTGATATGTATATAACAGAGCCATATATATATATATATATATATATATATATATATATATATATATATATATATATATATATATATATATATATATATCATCATTTTCTGGTTGGTGATCCTGTGCCATTGCTTATATTTAGTCATATTGTGATACAAACTTTTCTTGTTTTGGTCTTTTCCCTCTTCTCTCTCTCTCTCTTGTCAAAATACGCTTGTACTCATTTTGTGCATCTGCATTGGAAATCATGTATAACAGATACGAATCAATTGAAAATACATTTCCTGTGTGGATGCTGTGCTCTTGAATGCATATCACATGTTACCATGTGCGTTTCACAGAAAGAAAAAAAAAAAAGAAGATAAAACGTAAAACCTGTGTAGGAGTTTGCGATGAACTTTCCCATAGACGGCGAAAGAGAAAAGAGAGAGAGGGAGGGGTGCTGTAATATTTGTTGTGAGGGGGTCTCAAAGACAGCTGTGGTTTCCGGCTGAGCGCAGGTGTGTGACAGCATCTACCTACAACCCAGCCTGCCTCTGTCTCTCCTCTCATCTGCACTCGTTCACCCCACCACAAGATAGACAGATTACCTTCACCACACTGCATGCTATAGGGGAGCAGCAGGAATGCGCAAGTGTGTGTGTGTGTGTTGTCTAGCTGTTTTATGTATATGTGGATGCTGTGCAGACTGTATTTTAGCAGGTGGTTCACACACACTTTCACACTTTCGCACACTGGATGTCTGTTACACAACTTTGTTAATGTTACAGCATATTTTTTAAAGATGCTATCTCTCTCTCTCTCTCTCTCTCTCTCTCTCTCTCTCTCTGTGTGTGTGTGTGTGTGTGTGTGTATGTGTGTGTGTGTGTGTGTAAGCGGTTTGTACATACAGGTGTGCTGCATTGCTCTCTGCTGTTTGCAGGCAACATGAAAGTGTATACCATCACTTTGACAAACAGCCAAAAAGAGTCTTTGTGCAATTCATACTTTACATGTACACAGACAAACATATACACGACTGAGAAACCCTTATTATTTCTCACTGAAAGCTAAATTAAAGCACATTGTAATGGAATTATTTAAACTGATTTTTAAAGTTATTGTTTAAAATAATTAAATAAAAAATGCATGCATGTTCTAAATTTGTTTTTTAAATAAAAATGAAAATTTTGTACATTATACATACAAGTCCTGAAGCTTCAAAATGCATGTTGTTTGTAAAAAAAACAAAAAAAAACATTGATTTAAATAATGCACTAATGACAGCAAGATATAAAGGAAGGTTTAGAAGAAATGAGGAGCTTGAATTTTTGTTAAAGTGATATACTCTATTAATGACTCTTCCTTGCAAATATGTATTATAGGAAGTTATATATATATATTATACTTTATTAGGCCTAAATGATAATTGATATTGTGTCAAATGCATCAGTGCTATAAATAATATCAAACAATGCAGCACCTAACTTCTACTTTTTAAAATAATGTATTAATATTTTATTTTCTTATATTATTTAATTTATATTATATTATGTATTTCTATATTACATTTATATTATTTAATTAAATTTTTATATTTTCTTTTATTAATTTTATTAAACTTACTTCTCAGTACATGAAGAGCTTAAAGAAAAAAAATCTTTAACTTTCTGTAACGTACATACATCACATGCATACATGAGTATCTAAGTTTAGATGCCAAAGACAAATGTCACAGTGAGGTAATAAAGATAAATTAGGATAGACGCTTATAGATGCTTTTATTCCTAAACACCAAAAGGACAAATATAGATATAGTACTGTGCTTACAGTCTGTCAAATCTTCTGCTGTGTGTGGTGTGTGTGTAGCACCTGCTGCTCTGCAAATCCTGCTGAAGAAACCCATAGAAATGAATGACTGGAGTTAACATATTGAAGATCATAATCACTTCTACCTGAACTTTGAGCCTAGCAGCTCATTTACTTGATTTAACAAAATAATAATATACATTTCATTGTAAAAATGTGTTTAATCATGCTATTAAAATGAGAAATTTTAATTTTCACGTTAAAATCTGCATTTGTAGCAGGAACAACTATAAGAAACTAGCGAGAATGGTCCATACTAAATGGGATTGTGAACTTGACACCTTTGGCAGTGTTGAAAATGTCTTTTTCTACCCATTTGTCAAATGATAATATTCTTAAGATTCTGAAGTTATACATATGTAAACAATGTTTAGATGGTTTCAATGCCTTAATATTATATGTTTCACTGTATACAGCAATATGAGCTGCTAATGAGATGATTGCACAATGTGTTAAATGTTTTACTAGTCCTTTTGGTTTAGGACAGGTGTGAGGATTCGGGTTAATTTTAGACTGGGGTCTTCTGTCTTCATTTATAAGGATGGAGGGCAGTTGTCAAAGTGCATATGTGCTTGTCTCTGGTGTGTTTGGGACAGATGAGACTAAAAATAGAGAGGGATAAAAAAGTAGAAAGAAACAAGGGCCCCAGAGAGGAAAGGGACAAATGTTTAGAGAGGGAGAAAGAAATCATGTGTGCTTTAAGGCGGGAATGTGTTACTGGACACAGCTGTTGTGTGTCCAACAGTTTAGACACGAGAGGGGAAAGTGGAGCGCTTGTTATTGCGTCGCGACTCTGATTCTGCAGCTGGAGCACAAACACACTACAGCTTCAAGCTATAGTCCAAATATATACATTGGGCTCTAACAACATGAGAACAATGCAATTTATTACAAACTGTATTATCAGCATCAACATATCTAAGTAAAAGATAACTAATGTCTTAGTATTTGGTATGTCTTTTGTTTGACTCCACAAGTTTGTGTGCAAAATATGATGATCATGTTCTTCAGTGGAGGAACGAACATCTAAAGAAGAGTCACATGATCAGTCTCACAAACTGACTGCTTGTGACCTAGAAATATAGTGCAGAATCTGAAATATTAATTCTTCATGTTATATCGTAATGCTTCTTTGTTTGATCCCTTTGTTTATTTCCAAGTTTAAATTTGATTTTGAATCCCAGATGTTCAAACTGGGCTCAGACCTTTGGATTGCATTGTATGTTGTAAACAATTTTATCAACAATTTTAATGCAAGCCATTTTCCATTCATTTGCAGCTCTTCGGGCTCCAGTTTCTGGTTTGTCTTTCATTAAAGGAACAGGTGAGAAAAATGAGGATTTGCTGAATATTTATTCACCCTCAGGCCACTCAAGATGTAGATGAGTTTGAATATTTATCAGAACAGATTTGGAGAAATGTAGCATTGCATCACTTGCTCATCAATGGATGCTCTGCAGTGAATGGGTGCCGTCAGAATGAGTGTCCAAACAACTGAAAAAAACATCACAATAATCAGATGTGTAAGATGTGTGTTTGTAAGAAACTATTTATTTAAATACACACTACATAAATATTGTTTGAATGGTTAACAATGTTTAGTTCAATAAACTTGATAAACTATTTAGTAAGAGAAATGTCACAATTCTAGATTTAAAACACTAAAACAACATTTACATAAATCGATTTTTATTGACATGAATGATAACCTAAAAGTACAAAAGAGAGATAAAGTAGTTGGAAGACAGTCAGTGTGAAAAAATATTTGGATTCTTTGTCAGTAATTATGAGGGATTCTCTCTCAAACACACACATCCTATTAACACTACACACCCTCACAGACGAAGAGAGGAGCAGAAACACTGGAGAGAGAGAGTGAGAGTGAGTGAAAAGAGGCACGAAAGAGAGAGAGAGAGAGAGAGAGACTTTGGCAATGCAAGATTGGAGAGGAATTTAAGAACATGAGTTAGAGACACAGCTGTGTGTGTGTGTGTGTGTGTGTGTGTGTGTGTGTGTGTGTGTGTGTGTGTGTGTGTGTGTGTGTGTGTGTGTGTGTGTGTGTGGACACTTATTGCTGGTCCCAGTGAGCCGTGCTCTTATAGAAACCAGCCTACTTTCTGATATAAAGACATGGCAACATTTTCCACAGTTACAGCATCACAGTACAGATGCAGTTTGTTTTGTGCATTCAGATAATCTGAAGAAATACTAACTTGAGTATTATTGGGTTAATCTCATAAAATGGTTTTCACCCCCAAATCAAATAATAAGAAATTAGAAATAAAATTTTACGTAAAGTACATATTTGTAGGATATTTATTTATTTATTGCATTGTGTCATTACTTTAAAATTTTCTCTTTTCTCCCCAAATACTCATTACCTTAATGCATCTAGACTTTTACTTGCACATTTTCCCCCTTATTATATATATATATATTATATATATTTAAAGTGCATGTCTATTTCACCCAAAAATGACATAGAAAAAATTTAATATACTGTATATATTTTTTTTATGTTTTTTTTATTTTTATTTATGATAATTAAGCAAATTTCTCCTCCAAAACTTCAAGCATTATTTTGTGTATGTGTGTCTGTACACAAAATAATGCTTGAAGTTTTGGAGAAAAAATCATACAAAAAAAAATAAAAAAAAAAAAATCATTTAAAAAAAACAAAAAACAAAAAACTTTTTTTCTATGTAATTTTTGGATGAAATAGACATGCACTTTAAAATAAAATAAAATAAAATAAAATAAAATAAAATAAAATAAAATAAAATAAAATAAAATAAAATAAAAAGGTTTCATGCCGGAACATTATCCAAAAATTTTACAGAAATGTATCTTAACTCAAAAACAAAATGCAATAAAACAAAGATATGCAATTTTTTCACCCTTTATCACATAACATACAATAACCTTAATTAAACAAGACATATTACACAGGCATATGAGAGCATGCATTCAGTTTAGTATGTGTGTGTGTGTGTGTAAGAGAGGGTCAGCATGTGGTGTAGTTTAGTAGTACTCAGTGGAGAATAAGTCAACATGACCTGTGTGCTGCTCTGCTCCTGCTGAGGTCAAAGTCAGTACTCGACCTCTGAGAGCGGCCTAGAGATCCATTCATCAGAGACCGACAGAGTGACCCTGAGAGAGAGAGAAAGAGACTAAAAAAAATTCTATGTTTTTTTTTAATGGCTGAAAGTTCCCAAAACAGAATAACTATTTTGGATCTGGAATAGCTCCATGCTAAAAGTGTGATATGCTGAGTCAAAATGTATTTTAAAGGAATAGTTCACTTAAAAACAAACAATCAGGCATAATCCAATATAACTTTCTTTATTCCACGAAACACAAACAGCTGCTAAAATAGTTTGTTTTTCTTTTTTTGCATGAACTATTCCTTTAATCAGTTGTGTGGTAGTATTCAGCTGAACTCATTGAGCTGAAAGAGTTAACTCAATGCTGTCTCTCCAACCTCTCCAAAATGAGGTCTTCAGTGTCCTCCAGAGCTAAAATAATACTCACAAAATGGCTCTTAAAAACATCATCAGAGGGCACCATTTCCGTTCAGTCATCCATATTAACCAAGGAAATATTTAGGGAACTTAGAGCGCTGGTAAACATCCTGAAGCAATAAGTACCTGGAGAGTAATGAGGAAATGAAGGTATGTGAGGTTTCCATCTGAAACCTGTGACTCAGACTCACGTCTGAAGCCGAGCGTGTGAATTAAAAACACACTCACCACTTCCTCTGCTAGTTAGCCTTTAATTAGTCCCCTAATTGCAAATGACTGAGCATGTTTATTTACCAAAGTCAAATGAGCTCATTTGCATTGGTGAGGGTTCAACTCTAGAGCAGCTCTGATTGGCTGTTCTTCTGCAGTTCTTAACATTGAATGTGTTAACACACAATCAAAACAAGGAAATAGATCCGCCTACTCCAATTTTACCCTATTATTTCCAATAAAAGAAAGTTATATTGTTTCTATATACATTATTAACAGTCTTCTATATATATATATATATATATATATATATATATATATATATAATATATATATATATATGTATCCATTTAATTTGATAATATTATTTGCAGTGCTTTGCAGTGCTTTGTGCAAATTTCTTTTTTTCTTATTTTTAAGTAGGTTTTTGATTCTCACTTCATTGTAATTCAGAGATTGGTGTCCGCTTATCTCTGCAATAATTCAAAATGTTATTTTGCATTTTTAATCCAGGTGTAGTCCAATTGTATCATTCATCACATTGGAAATGGAAGGTCAAGACGAGCGCATTGCATTGTGGGATACAGTACTCCCTGTTGTATTCTGCTGATTTTGGCAAATCTTGTACTTTAGGTCATCTGGGAATCCTATGCATTCTGAAAATGTACATTATGTAGTACACTATTGTGTGTGTATATACATACACTATATATACTAATGAGCTTAAAAGTAATTTTTAAGGGGTCATTTTCACTCTCTTTGAAAAATCCTCAGTTTCAAGGAATGTTACCTTCTTGCAGAAATGGAAGTAAATGCCCAGTGCTGTGATCGGCCAACTTCAGCGCACCGTGTCTATTTTGATACTCGAGATGGCAAGCATTGCGATAGAGCCGTATATCACTGAACCTGAGTCAGAAGAAACAGAAACAACTCAACCACAAAGATCGCAACATTCTGTTTCAATTCTTTTGCTTGCTTAATAGCTTAATTAATGTTTTTACTGCAGAGTAACCTCTCATATGTGTAAATATCAAGAATATTTTGATTCTCCATTTCATGTTCTTTGAGAAGCACCTTTTAGAAACAGCATTACAACAACATAAAAATAACAAACCCATGATCACTGAGCTGTCAGAAAGTGATCGATTGGACGACATGGACTCCGTGGATTACTGGAGGCAGTAGTTCAGTCACATTACACATTTTGCTGCTGATAAGTGACATCTGGGCTTCCGCATGCAGCTGGTCTCAACAGATTCAATAGATAGTGTTTTTCCTGTAAGTGTATACCTATCACAGATTCAGACCGTTTCTCTGGTGCTCGCTGTGAGAAACACACCAGAATGCTTACTAAACTAAAGGTGTGTTGCTATCTAAAATAGGTCACAATGGAAGCGTTTCCGATCTTTTCCGTGAAGTCCATGATGTAATGGTGACCTACAAAAAACAGACTTGTTTAACTTGGGGCCCTCAATGAGCTGCATGTTCCCTTCAGACGCCCACAGGCCTGCAAGCTCACACTGTCAAAGATTTCTGCTGCTTTTCTTCACTTTATTTATTTTTGCTCCGTGGTCCTGCCAAAATTGGGTGGGGAAATGGGTTCTGCATATACTTCCAATCTGCAAGACAGTTCGATGATGATATAAGAACGTGTGACCGTTCAGAGCCTCTCTGTTCTTTTTCCCTTTTTTATGAAACTGAGTTAGCAGGACAAACATGTTGAAGACGCCCTGTTGAAAACCGTGACGCTTGAGACTGTCTCATAGACTGTATGAAAAGCATCATCAGAATACTCCATCTGCCATCAGTGATTCAACCGTAACATTATGAAGCGACAAGAATACTGTTTGTACACATTGTGTATTCAACAATTTGTCTCCTCTGTGTCTCTCAGCAAATTATTGAATAAAGCCATTATTTTTGGAATTATCTTCTCGTACAAAAAGTATTCTCAAACAAATAGCTTCATAACGTTACGGTTGAACCACTGATGGCAGATGGAGTATTCTGATGATGCTTTTCATACTTTTCTGGACCTTGACAGTGTAATTTACTTGGCAGTCTATGGGACAGTCACAAGCCTCCCGGTTTTCATCCAAAATATCTTAAATTGTGTTCTGAAGACGAACTAAGCTTTTATGGGTTTGGAACGACATGGGGGTAAGTGATTAATGACAAAATGTTCATTTTTGGGGTGGATTATCTTTTTAAAAGAATGTGATTTAGACTAGTGGAGCTCTTTGTCAACTCATGTCCATGTTGTTTTGAAGCAGAAGTCTCCACATCTTAACCAACTGTGCAACACAACAGAGGGAATATGCAAAGAATGAATTGCCTCCACTGACAGTGTTGTTTATTTGGTGCAGAAATTATGCAAATATTCTCATAAAATCAGTGCAGAGTTCAGTTCCTCATCTTGCAGGTCAGTTCTGAGTGTTAGGTTGTGGAGAATAATACAATGATGATGCAGCGCTATACAGCCCCAGGTTGAACTGGATTATGAAGGCATGGCTGCCGGTGAATAAGCATCCATTTTTTCACTTCCTGAGTCTATGCTGATGTTTTCCCCCATTTCCTTTGGCTAATGTTATGCTCATGATATTTGTGTGCAGATCTCCTTGTCCTCGGAAGCTCAGGAAACTACTGTGAAACTGTAATTGGTTTATGCACAGTATTCAGATAAATCCTGACTTTCCAAAACTGCATTTAAATAAATGCATGAAATAAGCTTTGAAGTAAAAAAAAAAAGAAAATCCACTGTAATCAATGCAGTGTGTATGCTATCACTGAGTATCAGAACAGCAAGTCTCTCTAATACATTTGGAAGCATTTTGATATAACAGATTTAATATATTTTCACTGAGTCACAATCTTTTAAAGGGTAGTGTAATTACCTTATTTTGATTCTAAATACATTTGGGGATTTAGCACGAATACATATTTTCATGATTGTTACAGTTGATTTTATTATATGAGATTAACTGTGATAAATGAGTAACTCCTTGGATCAAAAGTTCATTGTACTGAACGCACATTTATTTAGCTAATCAGAATATCGTGTCCAGCACTAAATCCTTTAGGGAGGATGTTTCCCTGATGGTCAGTCATGTTGGAAATAGTTGAAATGGAGCCCAGCTGAGCATCTGCACCAGCATCTCTGTCCTCCCCTGAGAGACGGCCGAGCATCTGTTTGTGTGTCTCTCATTGTGCCTGTGTGTTTGGTTGAAGCATTAGGTTACAGTTGTGCTAGATCTGCCATTCAGCAGAACTGAGTCAGTTGCTTGTCAAAACTGCTCCAAAAACCGGACCACACAGACAGAGAGGCGGCTACGGCCTTGATTTTTAACCCCTTCTTCTTGTTCATTCTCGCTCCCAGCATTTGCATCTTTGCATCCCCTACAAAATTATACCTTGGTGAACATTTTCACCACAATCTCATAGTTACTACAGACACCATCACTGTTGTAAAATTATGTTTTTTACATATTCTGAAGAAAATGTGAGTGTTGCGTGCTTGTGATAACCTGTAACCTGACTAGGTATTTTCCAGACCCTGTGGTTACCATGGTAAATGTCTATAAGGGATGTAGTCTCGCTCTCTGATGTTGTGTATGCATTGCATTGTTTTCTTCTATTCCTGACTGTCTGTCCATCTCTGTCCTCTCATTGTTGAGCATGCCTGGATGAATTGTCGGAAAAGGAAGCATCTGATTATATACAAACAAAACAAAATGGGTATAAAATTGTTGGTCGTAGGATGTTCATCGACCCAGAAAAAGCCCCGGTATTGTTTGCATGCTGCTGCACTATTTTAACCTCTTGGCTGTGTGCCTAAGAAGTTAAAGGGATAGTTCACTCAAAAATTATAATTCGGTCATTATTTGTGCAATCTTAAATCATTTCAGACCCTTGTGATATTGTTATAATTTTTTTATTTCCCCTGGAGCAATTTCTTTTTTAATCTCACCGATCTTTTTTTCTGTACGATGACAGTTTAGATTGAATTTTTCACAATAAACATAAGTTGCTTTATTGTTATAGTTTGTTTGTGATGATTAGATCAAAATTTATGTCATTTATGTTGAGTATGGTTTGACATCATGACATCAAACCTGGACTTTATACTGGTAAATAGATTTTTCGCAGTTGTAAATAAAGCAAAGATTATTGCAGTAGGCTACTTTTTTTTTTTTTTTTTACAAGGAAATACTATTTCATTCTTTTTATTTCAACATTTCAAATTGAACACTTCACACAGAAATTAAAATTTGCAGAAATTTTACTCCTAGGCCATCCAAGATGTAGATGAGTTTTTTTCTTAATCAGATTTGAAGAAATGTAACATTGCATCACTTGGATCCTCTGCAGTGAATGGGTGCCGTCAGAATGAGAGTCCAAACAGCTGATAAAAACATCACAATAATGCACTTCTGGCAAAAACATTCCATAATCCATAAAAACACTTCCTCCCCTGTTCTCCTCTCACATCAAAATCCACCCACATATTTGTTTAGAACCGTTTTGGACTGTTTTCGCTGTGCATATATTCCTGATTTAGATAAAAGACACTAAAGAAAGCAATTACAAATAGAGGATTCGTATTTTAGTAGGAAGTGACAAATTGAAGTTAAAAGTCATCTTAATGATGGATAGATTTCTTACAAACATGCAGCTTTTCTCTTCACAAGACATTAATTGATGGACTGCAGTGGTGTGGATTACTTGTGGATTATTCTGATTATGTTCCACAAAAATATTCCAGTATAAAGGTCCAACCTGAGGGTGTGTGGATGGCAGAACTGCCTTTTGGATTAACTATTTTATTATGGTTTGGTTAGGTTGGAATGTTTTAAATACATTTGTCAACAATGAGTTTAGGAAACATGTCCCAGATTTGAATTGTTTGGGATGGTTAGAAACAATTAGCACAGATGTAAAACAGTCATACTTTTACAAGTATTTTCCAGTTTGAAACCTCAGAAATGTGGCCTAGTGGTTAGTACATGTGCTTCAGACACATTAAGCTATGTATGGTGCTAATGCAGGAGCTACAGGTTCAAATCCATGCAATGACATATCTGATTTTATTCTAAATGTCCTTAATTTTCCATTCATTTCTCCACTCTCACTGCCAATAATATAGCAAAAACATCTCAAATATAAAACCAGGGCAAAGTCTTGCCTGCAATATGCTTTGTTTCAGAACATCAGATGTGCTTAGAGGATAACCTAATTGCAAATATAATTAAATATAACATAAAAATGTGTTATGCAAAAGTATTGTAATGGGAAAAGGTTTGTTAGATTTGCAGACATGATTTCGGACTGTGATAAGGATGTTTTCATTGATCTAACTGCGTAACACTGTAATCAATGCAGTGTGTATGATATCAGTGAGAATCAGAACAGCGAGTCTCTATAATACATTTAGAGGAAGCATTTAAAGAATGTTCCCCTCAAAGTGTGTGTGTGTGTGTCTCATCTTTCTGTGATTTCATGTGAGTGTATGTGTGTATCCTGGCCTCTGGAGAACACTCTTCTATGTGTTTAGTCATTTTAATGATAACCATATTCTCTCTGCTCACCATGCCATTCATAATGACGCATGTTGTTGTTTTCAATGAACGAAATGAAACTCATATGCTTTCTGAGGCCCCCCTTGCATTTATACAATATTTAACAGATAAACCCGTCTTTTGAAACTCCTCATGGGCTTGTGTGTGTTGACATGACTATTAATCGTGTTATTACAATGTAATAAATGCACTTATAACAACACATAGAAGAATTATGTCTATATAACAATAATTATAAAATAACTGTGTCATAAAACCTGCCAATCATTGCTTCAAGATAAATGTGATGGAATACATCTAGATTTATATTATAGTAAGATGCATAGTTCATCAAAAATTCACAATTGTCCCTGTGATTGTCTGTGAATAATGTTTATGTCAGCTATAAACATTTTTTATTAAAAGCAGGAATATTTGAATTATTAAACGCTATAGGAATATTGAAATATAAATATGTAATCTATTTCATATTCATTTACAAAAAAAAAAAAACTTATTCTTCTTTGTATCTGCAACAAGTCTAGATTATAAAGCAGAAGTTATATGTCAAGTCTATGTGAAAATCTAGGTTAGCAAGGCTAAATGATTAAATCACATTAAAGTTATATTTCATGTTATTAGCTTGATCATGGAAATGAAACTTAAAGGTTCACATGGCATTCATTAGTAAAATCTCAAATATGGCAGAACTTTAAAAACCTCACAAGATTAACTATGCATTACAGTGATATATTTTCCATTCATGTTTTTTTTTTCTTTTCCAGCTCTGTGAAAGCATCAGTTGATTCCCAATGTCTTCGCTCCAGAAATTGAATTAAGAACGGTGAAATTTGTCCCGATGTGTGTACAATCAGACCTAATAATAAAGTCTTTTGTAGTGTAATGCTCTGACCTAAAGACCTCATTACAGGGAAGTTACTGTAGGTTTTATTGTTGTGTGTGTGTGTGTGTGTGTGTGTGTGTGTGTGTGAGAGAGAGAGAGAGAGAGAGAGAGAGAGAGAGAGAGAGAGAGAGAGAGAGAGAGAGAGAGAGTACAAAAACATACAGAGATACAAAGAAGTGAACAAACAGACGTGCTAATTCATTGTGGTTAAAATTTCTCTCATATATAGCTCACATCTCATTTTGTGAACTAAATCCAACAAGCATGAACTGAGCTAAATTTGTTCTCTACAAGAAGTATTTGCAGAAACGAAGACCTTTTGAAACCAAATCTAATGGGATTACATTTTTTTGCACAAAAAAACAAAAAACAAAAACAAAAAAGAAACTCATACTGCAGTTTGATGTCAAAATGACATCTCTATAATTAAAAAAGAAAATTTGAGAAGATATTTGAAGGGATTGTTTTCCATGAAAAGCAAACTGAATATGTCATCACAAAATGGACAATATTTTGCACTCATGTGTCAAAACTTGTCTGCGGATGTGTGTGTATATTTGTGCTGCATGGTAATATAGCTGCATATCTTTAGTACTTTACAATAAAATACTTTAAAATACTTTACAACAAACTAAAATCAATGTTTTCAGACACTTAACTGGAATTTTCTGCAATTAAATTTAGTTTCAATTTACATTAAGTGCAATTTGTTGAACTTATGAGTAGTTTTTAAGTAGGCTACATCTTTATGTGTAATTTATATAATTACTTGTTGTATTTGGAGTATGGTTAAAGTGCATTGCTGAATGAATGTACTGACAAGGATTATGATTAACTCAAATTGAAGGTAAATTCTATTGAAATGTGTATGTCATGTATTTAAATAAACTTTTATTTGTAATTATGTATATGTAATTCAGTGTAGTACACCTAAAATATAGGCTATTTATTTTAAATGTAATATTGAAAAACACACTACAGTTAAAATTATACTTTACATATACTTTGCAAATGATACTTGAAATGTGCTTTAGTATATTAGTCAACACATAAGTGTACTTCTTTAAAGCACAAGAAAGAAACAGCCTCAGGGCATCTAATACATCATTTATTCCCCCTTATGTTTTTCCAAATCTGTATATGATTTCGTTTTTTCAATGGAATTAAAAAAAATTTTTGAAGAAACTTCACTCAGCTCTTTTTCATGCAATGACAGTTTATAGTGGCAATGACCAGAAACACCATAAGTATAATAAAGTATAATAAAATAGTCCACATGATGATACATTACATTCACACACCTTATGAAGTGAAATGGTGCTGAAATGTAAATCATTTTCAGTGAATTTTCCTCTTCATTTCAGAACAAATACAAAACTGTTGGTGCCTCTAGAAGTCAAATATGTCCTGATGTGTCAGTTTTTCCCCCATAAGCACAATTATGAATGATAATTAAGAACTGTTAATAATGTTCCTCAAAACTTTGGAATGTTTTGACTTTGGAAGGTTTTTTAATGGTTCCTTTATTTTTTTATTATTCTTATATATATTTATTATATATTTTTTTTTTTTGCGGGGGGGGGTATACTAACATGGTGAGTGTATACTGTTTTGCATTATTACACACTATTTTTGCTATTGACACATTCTGTATTGTTAAAAGCACTATAAAAATAAAGGTGACTTGACTTGAAAAAATAGGAGACATTTTAAAAAATTATTTTAATGTGAATTTTCCAATATAAGTGAAACAACAACATTCGTTCTGTTGTTATTTCATTCCCTGTTGTTGTTATTAGCACTTTCTAATAATCTGACTGTTGCTTTTTAGCGTCTGATGCTCGTTTTCCTGCTATTGTCTGGCATAGATGGCCCCGGCCTCCTTAGAGCGCGTCCCTCCCACCTCCCCGAACCCCCCAGCCCTCCCTTCAGCACCAAACACACACACACTCTCTCTCTTTCCTCTCCTTTTCTTCCTCCGCTTGCAGCTTCAGACATTTGGGGAATCCAGAAACAAGTTGTTCCCGCAAAGAGGCATTGCAACTTAGTATAAGTAGACTCTGAATGAACAGAGGAAACCGAAAGAGGCTGTTTCACTAAGAGCCTTGACATTCCTGCCCTCCCGTGTTCGCTCCTTCATGTCTTTTGTTGTGGACACTGACTGCGCTGGCTGGACACCGTGAGACACTAGAATATGGACATAGAGACTCTGTAGAACCCGACACGCTGCATGTACGCTCGACTTGCTGGTAAGTGCCTGTTTTAAGATCCCTCTCTTCAGCTATCATTTCATTTGACAGGAAGCATCATCAAGAGCTCGCTTCAGGTCTCTAGAACTTTTCCCTCAAGTTTCAGCTCAGTGACATCTCGGTCCCGTCCGAGCCTTTCCTTGTCAGGCTTTCTCAGGCTGTCTTTCTTCCCCCGCTGCCTGGGATCATTCGGAGCGCCTGGACTCAGATTACTGGCTTCCTCCTGTTGTTTGCGGGTGCAGGTTTTCTCCTCCGCACTCCCACGCTCTAGCGCAGAGGGGAAGGAAAGCGCTGATAAGAGTTTAGGAGTCTCAAGGAGAGTGGCTTTTGTTAGCTGCCTCGATGTGTTGTCTTAAAAGGAGGGGAACTTTTAGCAGCATGCGACCCGTTTTCTACACTTGTTTTGTTGTTTTTGGAGGTAACGTCCCTTTTTATGGGTGGAGGGTGTGAAAATTGGAAACAGACCCACCCTGAGTTGAAGTGAGTCAGACGGCATATGTGCATCTGTGTCAGTCTGGGACAAATAACAGTCCAATGACTTAGAAAAGGCAAAATGAGAGATGTCTCGAGATGTTGGACATGGGAACTCTCGGGAGGCTTTAAATGGTTTGGATGGGATTTGTAATATTTTAGGTTTGGGAAGCGGAAAGGGAGGATAAAGTGATGGTTGGTGTTTGTGTTCTGGGTGGGTGGAATATGATTGGATATCTGCAGCCATGCACTCTCTTAAACGTTTTTCAAAGGTTACTTAGCTGCTTCTTTTCAAGAGTTGACTAAAAGGGTTATTATAAGTTCTTCAGATGTCTGTATTGGTTTGGGTTCTTTAACGCACCAGTACATCTAAAACAGTGCCATCATGCTATAAAACCAGGTTTTGCCTACCAAAAGTGACTAGAACTTAGAATGTACTTAATGCAACATGTAGAAGAATTCTGTCTATATAACAATAATTATAGAATAACTGTCATAAAACCCACCAATCAGTGCTAGAAGATAAATCTGACTGAATACATTTATAGATTTATATTATATTTACATGCATATTTCATCAAAAGTCCACACTTGTCTCTGTGAATGTTTGTGTAAGATATGATTTTGTCAAATACTTGAGATGTTAGACAAGAGAACTCTCGAGAGGCTTTAAATGGCTTGGACATGAGTTGTAATATTTTGGGTTTGGGAAGCAGAAAGGAAGGATAAAGTGAAGGTGTGTGTTTTCTGAGTGGGTGGAATAAGATTTGATATCTGCTTCCATGTATGCTCTTAAAAGTTCTTTAAAGGTTCATTGCTGCTTCATTTGCAGGTCCACTTTTCAAGAGTTGACTTAAAGGGTTATTATAAGTTCTTCAGATGACTGTAATGGTTTTGGGTTTTTGAATGCACCGGTATATTTAAAAAGGTGTCATCAGGCTATAAAACCAGGTTTTGCTTACTAAAAGTGACTAGAACTGGAATGAGTAATAATTTACCGTATTTTTGCCTCGTCATGGACTGAATAATAAGAAGTTTCTTCATTGAAACTGAAAGATGCATTCATTTAGAGTTTTTCAAGGATTTGATCTTTTTGTGGACATGGACTCAATAGTGGAGATTTGGGAGGAAATGCCCTCTTCTCACATCCATGAGGAAGTGGCCTTGTGGCCGGCCTTGTGATACATTTGTCCCTCAGACTGATGTAGACGCCTGTTTCCCCAAAATCTCACGGCTGCTCGCGTTTGTCTATGCGATATGCCAGTTTTAACATCGAAATTGGGAAGTAAACGTGCAATATGTTGAAGTCTTTAGTTTTGAACTTTAAAGGGAGAAGCTTTGGTTATGCGTGCTGCCAGTTTCTGCTGAAGTAGTCAATGAATAGCATGTCATAATCCCTGAAGACCAAACCCTGGAAATTTGACACGATTGCAAGACACCCGGTAGCTTCCGAGCTCATGTGAAACCCAAGTCAGATTTGCTCTTTGTACGGTCTGTGTTTTCAGAGCGATCAAGCTTGTCTCAAGTGGCCTGAGATTCCCAGGTTTCGAGGGGTATTCATTTACACACGGATTTAAAACCCTCTTCCTCTCATTATCCGCTCTCTGCTGTACCCTTGTCTCTCTGGAGCGCCTGTGCTATTAGTGATAAGACCGAGTAGCGGTAGCATTTCCTGTCCTGAGCAGGAAGAGTTGCTCTCTGTTCAGCCGCTGGCTTGTCCTGTATCCATCCTCTGATCCACTGGGAATATCACTGTAGTGTTGAGGGTAGCTCTCGGATCATCCAGCTGCTGGCAACCATACTGAACTGCCTGTCCATCTGGACTGCCACATGCTGCAAATTGATATCACTCTCATTGTTGAGATAGCAAAGATACAATCAGCTTAGATGTTCACGGACCATTGCTTAAAAAAAAAAATAAAAAAATAACAACAACTATAAAATGGCGGCAAACAGTTAGTTTTGGAATACTTTGCATAAAATGTCCACTCTTCCTGACAGATACTGTATGAAATATGTGTCTTGAGAAATCAAATGTAAACAGCAAATGAGAATCTGACACATGTTAGCCAACCAGAAAGCTTGAAGGCCAGTGGCAAAAGTTTGGGGTGGGGTTTTTGTTCAAACAATGATAAACAAATAGGTGCCTAAGGTATTCTGGGTGAGAGTTAATGAGTTGCCAAATGGTGGCTAGGGTGTTCAGTGTTGCTAAGGCATTACTAAATAGTTGCTAGGGAATTGCTAAGTGGCTGCTGGCTGTTCTAGATGGTTGCTACAGTAGGTGTTCTACATGGATGTTAGTGTGTTGTTAAATGGTTGCTAGATGTTTTGGGTGGATGTTAGGGTGTTGTCAAGTGGTTGCTAGTTGTTCAGGGTGGATATTAATGTGTTGCTAGTTGTTCCTTCTTAAGTGGTTGCTAGGTGCTCTGAGTGGATGTTAGGGTGTTGTTACGAGGTTTATACATGTTCTGGGTGGATTTAATGTGTGTGTTGCTAGGGGTGGTCGTTTGTTAAGTGGTTGCTAGGCACTCTGGGTGGGTCAGGGTGTTGCTAGGTTTTTTGGGTGGATTTTGGGGTTGTTGTTAAGTGGTTGCTAGGTGTGGATATTAGGGTGTTTTAAGTTTATGCAATTTTTAAATAGTTACTGTTAGGGAGTTGCTAAGTGGTTGCTAGGTGTTCTGGGTGGATGTTAGGGAGTTGCTAAGTGGTTGCTAGGTGTTCTGGGTGGATGTTAGGGAGTTGTTAAGTGGTTGCTAGGTGTTCCAGGTGGATGTTGGAGTGTTGTTAAGTAGTTACTAGGTTTTCTGTGTGGATGTTATGGTGTTGTTAAATGGTTGCTAGGTGTTCTGGGTGGATGTTAGGGTGTTGTTAATTGGTTGCTAGGTGCTCTGGGTGGATGTTAGTGAGTTGCTAAGTGGTTGCTAGGTGCTCTGGGTGGATGTTAAGGTGTTGCTAAGTGGTTGCTAGGTGCTATGGGTTGATGTTAGGGTGTTGTTAAGTGGTTACTAGGTGCTATGGATGGATGTTAGGGAGTTGATAAGTGGTTAATAGGTGCTCTGGGTGGATGTTAGGGTGTTGCTAAGTGGTTGCTAGGTGCTCTGGGTGGATATTAATGTGTTGCTAGTTGTTCCTTCTTAAGTGGTTGCTAGGTGCTCTGAGTGGATGTTAGGGTGTTGTTACGAGGTTTATACATGTTCTGGGTGGATTTAATGTGTGTTGCTAGGTGGTCGTTGTTAAGTGGTTGCTAGGCACTCTGGGTGGGTCAGGGTGTTGCTAGGTTTTTTGGGTGGATTTTGGGGAGTTGTTAAGAAGTGGTTGCTAGGTGTGTGATATTAGGGGTTTTTAAAGTGGTTGCTAGGTGTTTTCAGGGTGGTTGTTAGGGAGTTGCTAAGTGGGTGGCTAGGTGTTCCGGGTGGATGTTTAGGGAAGTTGCTAAGTGGTTGCTAGGTGTTCCGGGGTTGATGTTTAGGGAGTTGTTTAGTAGTTGCTAGGTGTTCCAGGTGGATATTAGGGAGTTGTTAAGTAGTTACTAGGTTTTCTGTGTGGATGTTATGGTGTTGTTAAATGGTTGCTAGGTGTTCTGGGTGGATGTTAGGGAGTTGTTAAGTGGTTGCTAGGTGCTCTGGGGTGTGGATGTTAGTGAGTTGCTAAGTGGTTGCTAGGTGCCTGGGTAGATGTTAGGGAGTTGCTAAGTGGTTGCTAGGTGTTCTGGGTGGATGTTAGGGTGTTGCTAAGTGGTTGCTAGGTGCTCTGGGTGGATGTTAAGGGAGTTGCTAAGTGGTTACTATGTGCTTGCTGGGTGGATGTTAGGGTGTTTCTAAATTGGTTGCCTAGTTTTGTTCAGGGGTGGATATTAATGTGTTGCTAGTTGTTCCTTCTTAAGTGGTTGCTAGTGTGCTCTGGAGTGGATGTTAGGGTGTTGTTACGAGGTTTCTACATGTTCTGGTTGGATTTAATGTGTGTTGCTAGGGGGTCGTTGTTAAGTGGTTGCTAGGCGCTCTGGGTGGATCAGGTGTTGCTAGGTTTTTTGGGTGGATTTTGGGGTTGTTGTTAAGTGGTTGCTAGGTGTGGATATTAGGGTGTTTTAAGTGGTTGCTAGGTGTTCAGGGTGGTTGTTAGGGAGTTGCTAAGTGGGTGCTAGGTGTTCCGGGTGGATGTTAGGGAGTTGTTAAGTAGTTACTTGGTGTTCTGGGTGGATATTAGGGAGTTGTTAAGTAGTTACTAGGTTTTCTGTGTGGATGTTATAGGGAGTTGTTATAAGTAGTTACTGTAGGTGTCTGGGTGGATTGTTATGGTGTTGTTAAATGTTGCTAGGTGTTCTGGGGTGGATGTTGGGTGTTGTTAAGTTGTTTCTAGGTGCTCTCTGGGTGGATGTTAGTGAGTTGCTAAGTGGTTGCTAGGTGCTCTGGGTAGATGTTGGGGAGTTGCTAAGTGGTTGCTAGGTGTTCTGGGTGGATGTTAGGGTGTTGCTAAGTGGTTGCTAGGTGCTCTGGGTGGATGTTATGGTGTTGTTAAGTGGTTACTAGGTGCTCTGGGTGGATGTTAGGGTGTTTCTAAGTGTGTGCTAGTTGTTCAGGGGTGGATATTAATGTGTTGCTAGTTGTTCCTTCTTAAGTGGTTGCTAGGTGCTCTGAGTGGATGTTAGGGTGTTGTTACGAGGTTTATACATGTTCTGGGTGGATTTAATGTGTGTTGCTAGGTGGTCGTTGTTAAGTGGTTGCTAGGCACTCTGGGTGGGTCAGGGTGTTGCTAGGTTTCTCTGGTGGATTGTTGTTAGTTGTTAAGTGGTTGCTAGGTGTGGATATTAGGGTGTTTTAAGTGGTTGCTAGGTGTTCAGGGTGGTGTGTTAGGGAGTTGCTAAGTGGGTGCTAGGTGTTCCGGGTGGATGTTAGGGAGTTGTTAAGTGGTTGTGCTAGGTGTTTCTGGGTGATGTTAGGGAGTTGTGTAATGGTTACTAGGTTTTCCGGGTGGATGTTAGGGAGTTGTTAAGTAGTTACTTGGTGTTCTGGGTGGATATTAGGGAGTTGTTAAGTAGTTACTAGGTTTTCTGTGTGGATGTTATGGTGTTGTTAAATGGTTGCTAGGTGTTCTGGGTGGATGTTAGGGTGTTGCTTAGTGGTTGCTAGGTGCTCTGGGTGGATGTTAGAGTATTGTTAAGTGGTTGTTAGGTGCTCTGGGTGGATTTAGGAGTGTGCTACAGTGGTTGCTAGGTTTTCTGGGTTGATTTTTAGGTGTTGTTAAGTGTTACTAGCGTGCTCTGGGTGGATGTTAAGGAGGTTGCTAAGTGGTTACTATGTGCTCTGGGTGGATGTTAGGGTGTGTTTCTAAGTGGTTGCTAGGTGCTCTGGATGGATGTTAGGGAGTTGTTAAGTGGGTTAGTAGGTGTTCTGGTCTTGTTATGAGGTTGCTAGGTGCTCTGGGTGGATGTTCTGGGTGGATTTTAGGGTGTTGTTTAGTGGTTGCTAGGTGTTCCAGGTGGATGTTGGAGTCTTGTTATGAGGTTGCTAGGTGCTCTGGGTGGATGTTGGGGTGTTGTTATGAGGTTGCTAAGTGTTCTAGGTGAATGTTAGGGTGTTGCTAAGTGGTTGCTAGGTGCTCTGGGTGGATGTTAGGGTATTGTTAAGTGGTTGTTAGGTGCTCTGGGTAGATGTTGGGGAGTTGCTAAGTGGTTGCTAGGTGTTCTGGGTGGATGTTAGGGTGTTGTTAAGTGGTTGCTAGGTGTTCTGGGTGGATGTTAGGGTGTTGCTAAGTGGTTGCTAGGTGCTCTGGGTGGATGTTAGGGAGTTGCTAAGTGGTTACTAGGTGCTCTGGGTGGATGTTAGGGTGTTGCTAAGTGGTTGCTAGGTGCTCTGGGTGGATGTTGGTGCGTTGTTACGAGGTTGCTTGGTGTTCTGGGTAGTTGCTTACTGGCCTGTTTCAAAAATCTTTCTCCCAAGCCTTTGTAACACTGTTTCACCCTGTTTTCAACATTCAGGCAAAAATTCTCAATTTGATTACTGAATGAAACCCTATGATCAGCAGCTTTACTGATGCTTGTCTTAGCAGCACCACTAATTAATCCGGTCAGCCCTGGAAATGGTGACAGGAAACGAGATCTCTCATCATCATGTTCTCCCAGAGGCCAGCTCACATGAAGCCCTGAGGTCAAGAGGGGTGAAGAGGTCACCTGACTGCACATCCTTTCAGGCAAAGTTCGATCCTTAAAGCACTCCATTCCCAGACAAGCAGACACATGTCCACACCATCAACGTCAACAGCCCAAAAGAGCCCATCTGCACGCTTTCATGAGTACTAAACAAACGTGCAAGTGGAGTAATACACTTTTTCCTCTACTTTCAGATGAATTTTGATTTCATAAATCCATTTGATAAATGGAATGGAAAGGCATCAGTAGGTGGCACAAAAACGCTTTAACCTTTCAGAACACATCAGCTGCAATCACTCACACAAGCCGCCTGGACATACTGCAGGAATATTTTTTGAGCATGGCATGACAGTGTAGCTCCATACTGAGCAGGATATGAGAAAACTATTTTTGTCCTCAACAATTTTGGGATTATCCACATGAGTGGTTTGTTTATAGAGTCATTGCGAAGGTTCCTCTCAGATGTGGTCATATGTTAGATGCCCTCCTCTGGTGACTTCAGTGAACTGAATAAATAGGAAACGTCTATAAATAAGTGCATGGAATAGCCTCTTGTCTCCACAACATAAGATGCTCAGTATACATGACCTACTCGTAAAACATGTGGTGGTTTGCCTTCGATCAATTTCCTGTTGAGCATTAGGCGTTTGTTTCCACCTTTCAGCATAAATTGAGTTACACAGGAAGTGCATGCTGAATAATTTTGTGCATTGTGATTGTCATTTTATCCAGTGACCTGCTGACCTTTTGTGATGCAGTAGACTTGATTTATTCTGTATATTGTGTGCACATATCATTGTATGCGTTATATTGTTTGCATTTCTCATCTAGCGATTGGTCTGCAATCAAAGGTCAGATATCTCAATATGAATATACTGTATGAGTTTCTTATCAGATTCTTCAGAAACCAAATTGTCAGAATCTGAGCTAAAACATTTTCAAAGCACTGTACTCTGCGTTAAGAGTTGTCTCAGTAAATATATATACATATATATATATATATATATATATGTGTGTGTGTGTATATATATAATATATATATATTTTTTTTTTTTTTTTATTTTTTTAAGTAAATTCTGGAGGAACATCTGAAATAACTTTCCTCTGAAATGTATTACCAAGATACTGGAAGTAATTACATTGCTCATAGGTTAAATTTGACATAAGTGCAAACTTACTTGCCTGGTAACTATCTCAATGTCAACACCATCTCACACTTTTCTCTCAATTAGAGGACGTCAATATGTTTTGCGCTTTCTTATCAGTCACTAAACAAATGTCGAGCACAGAAGGGAAAAACCTGCTGATGGCAGGCCAGACCTTTCCTGGATGAACACACATGGAATGGCCAGTTATTAATAAATTATTTCCAGGGAAATCCTTACTGTAGCGCTCTGATTCATGATGAACATGCTGTGAAATCAGAACAAATCATGCTTTTATTGCTCAGATACGAATTGTGAGGGTATGGGGTCAAGTTTTCATGTGTAACCGTAGGTCTGTTTTGTATGGAAAGGCTGCTTCTGCCACGGAATATAAAAAAAGGTAATTGCAATCTTTTTTTTTCCTTGCAGTTCTGAGTTATATTTCACTAATCATACTTTTTCTGTTAATTCTGAGAAAAAAAACGTCAACAATTCGGAGGATGTTTAAACACACAATTTAAGCTAATTACGAATTGTGAGATTATAAGCGCACAAAAACAACAACAACAACAACAAAATATATATATATAATATATATATATATATGATATATATATTATATATATATATATATATATAATAATAACAAAAATTAACAAATAGAAAATGAATCAATAAAATAAAAATAATAAATAAATAAATTACTTAATTAATAAACTCCAACTTGTAAGATAAAAAGTTGCAATGATGTATTTGTGAGATTTAAACTCAGAATTGCATGAGGAACTCGAAATCTCCCAATTTTGACTTTTTTTTCTTCAGAGTTGTGAGTTGATCTTTCGCAATTCTGTTTTCATAACAGAAATTATTTTGTAAGACCAAGTGTTGTAATTATATTGTAAGTACATCTTCTTATTTACAAGTCTGAGTTTACATATTTTTTCTTAGAATTGCAAAAACAAAGTCAAAATTTTAAGATATAGAGTTGCAATCACCTTTTTACATTTTTAATTCTGTGGCAGACATGGGCTCCTGTAGATTTTGAATACATAGTATTTTTAATAAATTGTAATTTTTTTTTTTTTTTTTTTTTTCTTTTTTGCTTACACATACTTTCATAACTGTGAGCATTTGCCCATCAGGATCACTGGCTGGATAAGGAAATAAAAAGAATGTGAATGATTTGGGTTCAGGTTTCTTTTCATTTTGGTCCACGGGTGGTATTTTTTGTTGACCATTCCAGACTTATACCAGTTTTTCTTTTTCATTTTATCAATTCCTCTGTGTGTTGGAGGGCTGACTGTTTTTATGTGATTCCTGGACGTGACTCAGAGCATGACAGGAACTCTCATGCGTAACTCATGCATTTGAGGGTCTCTTTAGCAGTGTATCATCACCGCGCCGCTGTCTGGTGCGACGTAACTACTGAAACTGACATGTAAAGCCGTTGAGGGTTCCATTATGTCACTATGTTGACCCTGTTTTCCATGCTGGTCGTTCTGCATTTCACTGCACGTCTCAATTTCACCCGTATCCTCATCTGCAAAGACATCTGAAAAGTATTTTCAAGTTGGACAAACATTCTGGACTGAAAGTCCCTGACTTACTTTTGTAAACACTTTTATAAAAGGTTTCATATGCATGGTGTTAAATGCTTGTGGAGCCAACAAGTCAAAATGTACACTGTTTTCTTTCTTAATACATGATCCTGGTGTTATTGTGCACAATTCATCAGTACACGTTTTTTTAAGATAAAAATATATACTTTTTTGTGTAACGTCTCCTGAGCGATGGACAAATAACTGCTAAGGCTGCTGTTGTGGGTGATGCAACATTTCTGAAACCTGGCCAGTAGTTACATTTGGACATTTTGCATTGCAGTTAGGATTTGTCAAGATGTGTTCAGGTCTTTTTCACTTATATATGAATATGTATCACATTACAGAAGTAAAATAACTTACATGATTTTCAAAAACTAAAAATATAATATTAAAGGCAGTATTTCTCAGTATCACTTGTTAAAGTAAATAAAATTAAATAAACTAAAACTAAAATAAATATTTAAAAAATAATAAAAATGACAAAAATCTACAACAAAATTACTAAAACTTAAAAAAAAAAACAGATTTATACTAAAATATTACTGTTTCAGAGAACCATATAGCCAAACTAAAAACCTTATACAGAAAAAAAAGCAAAATAACATCTAAAAAAAAATCAGTAAACTTTTGTTATGCTAAAATTTTTTAATATTAAAATTTTTTTTTTTTTACATTTGTGTTTCATCAAGGCTGTCATCATGAATGCACAAGCATGTAGCAAAAATTCAGTTAAATAAAAATCTTAAAGGTACATCTTAAATTGTAAGTTTAAAACTTGGTTGAAACCCTAAGAAGGTACATCTTAAATTGTAAGTTTAAAACTTGGTTGAAACCCTAAGAATGTAAGCGTGACCTTTCAGTGATCTGTTGTTTGGCTTGGCCAACGATTTCAAGCTCTGTCTTTCAATACAGCAGCTACTAGGTGTTTTTCCTGTGTGTGACAGATTTCAGAACTGAAATACGGTAAGGACGACTTCACAGTATAACCACTGAAAGGAACTGATGAGCGTTAGCGAGAGAGAGGACGAGAAAGAGCGAAGACGAGTAGAGACACAGCCCAGGTTTATTTTTAGCCTTTCTTTCCACCTCTTCCACCCACCTTTTCAGGATTGTTGTTGTTGAAAAAGGTGGGCCCGCTGTCGAATGATGTCAAATGTTGTCAGTGGCGGTACAGCACGTCCACCTCAGAGCTCGCTGGGAATTACCCCGTGTCGCCTCGAGCTCTTTCGCCATCCATATCGCTCCGCAAACTGAAATCTCACTACAGTTTCCACTCGGGAAAGTCTGTGCCTCATAAAGCCATATGAATGCATTTATGCTGACAACTTTTTCCATCATACTTGCTTTTATTTGACTGGTTTTATTAGGGCAAAAAGTGAATTATATCTGTGTCTTCTTTCACTATGTTTTCTTATTCTAATGATTTATGGACTCCTTTTATTGTAAATTCCATTTATTACACTTTATTTGAGAAGAAAAACAAACAAACTGCCGTTTCCCTGAATTTAGTCTTTTTGTGGAGTTCCTCATTTTAACCTAGCGGTTCCCATATTTATATCTGGCTCGAAAGTTCTGTAAATCTCTCTAGAGACAATTTTAGGGAATTTAAGAAATTGCGCCTCTTAAAGAAAAACACAATACTTCTTGCTTCCTGAAACCCCATCTGGCAGTTAAAGGAACAGTTCATCCAAAAATTAAAATTAGCTGAACATTTACTCACCCTCGGGTTACCCAAGATTAGGATGAGTTTGTTTCTTCATCAGAACAGATTTGGAGAAATGGAGCATTGCATCACTTGCTCAGTCCTCTGCAAGTGAATTGGTGCCGTCAGAATGAGAGTCCAAGCAGCTGATAAAAACATCACAATAATCCACAAGTTATCCACACCACTCCACAACACATTTTTAACCACAAACCATTGTTTCCAGTTCATTACAAGAATATATATTAATTAATTAATTAAGTTTATTTGTAACATTAATTCTGATGCAGTGCCTTGCCTCATAGACTTCCATTTTATTTGCATTAATGCCCTTTCTTTTTCGTTTCTATTTTTGTAATTCAAAATTATATATATATATATATATATGATGTTTTATACATAAATGTTAGTATATAATATTTTACACATAAAAAAGTGACATGATATAACTATATTCAAATACATTAGCATTTTCAAAATTTTATATTAGCATTTCAACAAAAACAAACAAACAAAAAAAAAAGTGTTTTCGAACGTGCATTATTGTATGTAAAGGTTTTATACACTGCTGTACAGAAGTCTTATGTCATTAGCATTTTCAGAATGGTTTTGCTGTAGTGTGTAAGTAGGAAATGACATTTCCAAACATTCATTTTGCTATTAAAAGGAAGAATCCAGTGAGATTTATTGGAAACAGAAACAGAGAAACAGAACAAACTGAGAATACATACATACAGTGTATATGCACATATGGAGTGTTTGAGTGTGTTTTTCTTGAAAAGCCCCTCACTCTGTCCCTCTATGTTTTTTCCAGGCTGTAATGTAGTACAGACTGGTGTATTGATGTGCTGGTGGTCTCTGATGTAGGTGATCTTCACATGTCAAATGGTTTCCAGCAGCAGTAACTGAACTCTGAGCACCGTAGCGATACGCTTTCAGCTGCCCACATTTACCCACACACCCAAAAAACACTGGAAAGAGAGCGTGGAAACACTTCATATATGCCTCTCTTCACACCTCATCCTCCTGTGATTTTTTTTTTCAATATGCTTCATTGTTTACTAAAAAAGAGAGTGCAAGACTGTTGGCCATCATTTCCAAAACCAGAAACCCAGCGCAGTGACCTGTGCGTCACTGAGAATGAGTGCATTCGTGTGTTTAAGTGCACACTATGTTGTGCAACTGCACTCATTAGATTCAGTGTTTGAGTTAAAGGTTCATGATGTGATAACAGCCTGTTTGAGTGTCATTAGAATAAAAGCAGCCACAGCGTTACCTCTGACCTTCATACTGTGTTAGCACTTTATTAAAGCAACTGATTACATTTGATTATGTTTTGGATTACTTTTCTAAATTTCTAACAAATGTTTTTGACTGTTAATCAGTTAATCAGGTTGTGGCCTAAAGCTTTCGGTGGCAATGTAGATTGATGTGATTGGCAGACGTGCTGCGCTGAAAATTCAAATGAAAACCAATCAAAAGCATCAGACTAGCATGGCTTTACTAAATGGCCTTTTAAGTGGCAGAACACATAAAAAAAAAAAAAAAAAAACGGCAAAGCAACAAATTAATATTATTCAATATATCATAAAATATTCAGATGAAACCCACTTTGTAATGATAACGTTATGATTTTCATAAGTAACTGTAGCTTAATTACATATTTTTTTCAGTAACTGTAACTGATTACACTAACATTTATTTTGTAATTAAATTACATAACATTATTACATGTAACTAGTTACTCCCAACACAGTACTTTAATAATAATGATTAACCTAGCTACAATGTTCATTGTTGTACTGAATCACTAAAAGTATTTACACATTGTGTAATATATATAAAGAGACAGAGAGGGAGAGATCGTTTTATTTTATTTTATTTTATTTTATTTTATTTTATTTTATTTTATTTTATTTTATTTTAAATTAATGTATTTATGTACTGTCACAGATTTTTACTAATTTTTGTCATTTAAATGCTGAATAAAATCATTAATTTGTTTTTTAAAAAAATCAAACATTTTGAACATAGTTTGCATACATATTTCTTTAGTATTACTTACACACGCACACACACACACACACACACACACACACACACACACACACATATATATACATATCATATATATATATATATATAATATATACATACAGGTGCTGGTCATATAATTAGAATATCATCAAAAAGTTTATTTCACCAATTCCATTCAAAAAGTGAAACTTCATTCATACACAGACTGATATATTTCAAATATTTATTTCTTTTAATTTTGATGACTATAACTGACAACTAAGGAAAATCCCAAATACACATTAGAAATCAGAAAATTAGAATATTGTGAAAAGGTTCGATACTGAAGACACCTGGTGTCACACTCTAATCAGTTTATTAACTCAAAACACCTGCAAAGCCTTTAAATGGTCTCTCAGTCTAGTTCTGTAGGCTACACAATTACGGGGAAAACTGCTGACTTGACAGTTGTCCAAAAGACGACCATTGACACCTTGCACAAGGAGAGCAAGACACAAAAGGTCATTGCAAAAGAGGCTGGCTGTTCACAGAGCTCTGTGTCCAAGCACATTAATAGAGAGGCGAAGGGAAGGAAAAGATGTGGTAGAAAAAAGTGTACAAAGCAATAGGGATACCAGCACCCTGGAGAGGATTGTGAAACAAAACCCATTCAAAAATGTGGGGGAGATTCACAAAGAGTGGACTGCAGCTGGAGTCAGTGCTTCAAGAACCACTACGCACAGACGTATGCAAGACATGGGTTTTCAGCTGTCGCACTTACTTGTGTCAAGCCACTCTTGAACAACAGACAGCGTCAGAAGCCTCTTGCTTCAAAAAGGACTGGACTGCTGCTGAGTGGTCCAAAGTTGTGTTCTCTGATGAAAGTAAAATTTGCATTTCCTTTGGATATCAGGGTCCCAGAGTCTGGAGGAAGAGAGGAGAGGCACACAATCCAAGTTGCTTGAGGTCCAGTGTAAAGTTTCCACAGTCATTGATGGTTTGGGGTGCCATGTCATATGCTGGTGTTGGTCCACTGTGTTTTCTGAGGTCCAAGGTCAACATAGCCGTATACCAGGAAGTTTTAGAGCACTTCATGCTTCCTGCTGCTGACCAACTTTATGGAGATGCAGGATTTCATTTTCCAACAGGGAACCTAGGACTTGGCACCTGGACACCAGTGCCAAAGCTACCAGTACCTGGTTTAAGGACCATGGTATCCCTGTTCTTAATTGGCCAGCAAACTCGCCTGACCTTAACCCCATAGAAAATCTCTGGGTTATTGTGAAGAGGAAAGATGCGATATGCCAGACCCAACAATGCAGAAGAGCTGAAGGCCACTATCAGAGCAACCTGGGCCTCTCATAACACCTGAGCAGTGCCACAGACTGATCGACTCCATGCCACGCCGCATTGCTGCAGTAATTCAGGCAAAATGAAGCCCAAACTAAGTATTGAGTGCTGTACATGCTCATACTTTTCATGTTCATTACTTTTCAGTTGGCCAAGATTTCTAAAAATCCTTTCTTTGTAATGGTCTCAAGTAATATTCTAATTTTCTGAGATACTGCATTCGGGATTTTCCTTAGTTGTCAGTTATAATCATCAAAATTAAACAAGAAATAAACATTTGAAATATATTAGTCTGTGTGTAATATGAATGAATATAATATACAAGTTTCACTTTTTTGAATGGAATTAAGTGGAATTAAGTGAAATAAATCAACTTTTGATGATATTCTAATCATATATGACCAGCACCTGTATATATATATAATATATATATATATATATATATATACATATATATATATATATATATATGAAATTAGATATCTATATATATATATACATAATATCTATATATATATGTGAAATAACTGAAATATCCAGTAGTCTTTAATCAGCACTTCACTGTATTACTGTTTATATTTCCAAATAAATAAATAAATGTTTTAATCTATATATAATGTGCATATCAACAATAATAACAGTTTAGAAAAAACAGACAGGATTTGCAACTTAGCTAGTTATGAGAAAATAAAAATCAGACACAATACAAAACAGGGTGTGAAAGGGTGTGAAATAAAACCACTCCTGTATATTTACAGGCACCGTTACTGCCAAATAAACCCAGCCAAATTAACGATTATGAAGCACTTAAAGAGACAGTTCACCAAAAAGTGATAGCTTAAAGTGAAGACTGCAGTTTTTATCGTTGTTCACTGAAAAACTTATTCACACTTCCACTGTGATCATTATGAAGTGTCATTGTATGGAAAATAACGGTGTGAAGATTTTTCTGCAAGGAGAAAGTAAGTCATACGGGTTTGAAATGACATACGAGTGAGTAAATGATGGCAGAAGTTTCAGTTCAGTGTGAATTTTCTCTTTGAAGACTGATTAAGGTACAAGTCTATTAACAGAACCGCAAAGATTGGCGTTTGTGTAAAATGCACACGACAGTGGTCCTCATGGCAAGTGGTGTTTGTGTGAGTCACCGCTGCAGTCATTATGAATGAAAAGATTCCCCAAAGAGAATGCTTAACTTTTACCGCTTCTCCCATGCATGTTTTTTTTTTTTTTTTTTTTTTTTTTTTTTTTTTTTTTTTTGCAGGGCAAAAAAATGGTGTCAGGTTTCAGTGCAACTGAAGAAAAACCAATAAAGCAGAAAGAGTCGAGCCAAAATCAGTTCCAAATCCTAAAATTTCAAGATCTTGAATCCTATCCAAGATTCTTGAAATTCTGCACCTCCCACGAGGCTTTTGTGCAATTTTAAACTCCTGACATGGGATTTTTAATTAGCGACTGGAGGCCAGTCTCAGCCTGAAGCCAAAGTAAACTGTCAGACACTGTAGTGCTGTAGTTCGTGTTTGCTTTGCTTTGCTTTATTCATGTTTGAGTCACATTATCTGAAGTGAAACGCCGCTCCGCACCCCACCCTCAAATACTCCTCCCTAATAATCCCTATTCCCATCACACTCACACACACACACACACACACACGTGATCCTTCTCCTCGATGCTCTTTTCTCTCCACACCCTCTCTTTTCTCTTTTCCTCGCACTCCATCTCTTTTGTTTTAGTTCCATCTGTTTTTTTCTCCGTGTTTTCAGTGCCTCTCCCACTTGTAGCTCTCTGGCCCCGTTGCCCTCTGTTTTTCTCAGGACTCTCTCCTTATCCAGCATTCCTCAAATTCCTGCAGGGTTCTTAAGGGACAGACCCTTCTGGCAAACCGTGACACCCCACATCTCCCTCTCTCACATGATTCATTTACTGTTCCTTTTTGGTAGTTTTAAAATAGATTAATAATGGAGCAAACAACTACTAAAAATAAAATAAAATAAAATAAAATAAAATAAAATAAAATAAAATATGGCATTTCTTAAAAATATTTTTATTTTTATTGTAAAGTCTCATTTGTTTCTCTAAATAAATAATATTTTTTATATAGCTTAAGCGATTTAGATTTTAGATTTTCTCTTGGGGAAAAAAAATATTACTTTTTTATTGTTTATTGTGAGGCAGAAAAAAAATTGAGATGTAAATTCAGAATTCTGAGATTAAAAGATGTGTAATGTGAGATATAATACTCGCAGTTGTGAGAAAAAGTCAGAAAAACTCAATTCTGAGATTAAAAAGTAGCCATTAACGTTACTATTTTTCTATTCTGTGTCAGAAACAAGCTTCTTTATGCACAGATGTAAGCATAGATCATTGGGCAGTAAAGGGTGCCGCGAGGCTGAGAGCTGAACTGCTGACATTTGCCCACAGCAGAGCCGGGTCTGTGCATGACTCTCTGTTACTGTCTGTCCAAATGCCACAGAGAATCCGATTAAAGCTTATCAATGGCTGCTATTATAACAGCACCCATCCCAATCAAACCTGCCACATTAGCAGAGGAACACTGCCATGCTTTCACTGTGTGTGCATTTTTAGAGGAAGGTAGTGTAGCTGAAATTGAAAGAGCACATTGAGGCACACAGAGATGTAATCAAATCTGGTTGATTCATATGACTGGTTTGCTGGCATTCCCAGCCATCAGTTTCCCAATACTGTGCAGTCTGTGATAGAGAGAGAGAGAGAGAGAGAGAGAGAGCGCAGTGGTTCTGTGTGAAACAACAGGAACAAATCTTGTTCTCTTTAAAAACACCAACAATAATGTCATAATTATTAAGGTATGGAGTTGGGTTAGAAAAAATGTGAAACTGACCTTCGTCTTATGGTATAATATTTCTCATTTACCAGGATGTTGCTATCCCATTATTAAGGTATTCTGAAAAGTTTTTAGAATGTTGCTTTATGGTTTCCAGGGCGTTGCTATGCCATCATTAAGGTATTCTGAAAAGTTTTTAGAATGTTGCTATATGGTTTCCAGGTGGTTGTTATGCACATACAGTCCTTAAGCTGCTCTGAACAGTTGTCAGAATGTTGCTGTGTGGTTTCCAGGGTGTTGCTATGCCATCATTAAGGTGTTCTGAATAGTTTTTAGAATGTTGCTGTGTGGTGACAAGGTTGTTCTGGATAGTGATATTGGCCTTCAAAAAACTTTATTAAACAACATCCATTCAGAACTAGCTAGGGTTTTCTGGGTTGTTGCTAGGGCAGCAACAACCCAGCAACAACCCAGCATTTGTGCTGGGTTTTTGAGTGTGTGCTTGCATGTAGTTGTTTGGGTGTGCTTTTCTCAACACACAGCATCAACAAACCAACTGAAATGAACAAATGTTTCTCAACTGACATAATATAAATTAAAAATAATTAAACCCTTCCATCACAAAAACATCTGTGTTAGACTGTGTTTTCTCACCTGACAGGACAAACATGAGAATTAGTGAAACTCGGCCAGCAGAGAGACACTGCTCTAAATCAAATCACCTCAGTCTGTTCTTTTTTCACTAAATTGTTTTTCCCCCCAAAATGTAAACCACGAGCACTGCATCCTGTGTGAATTTGGACTGACATACAGCTAAGCTGTTGGAGAGGATCTCATTAGTGTGAAAATTAAGTTTGTGTTTGTGCAAGAGGATAGAGAAAAGTGAGTAATGGTTAACAGCCTCTGTCTTTGAAACACTCTTAAGCTGGTGGTCTTTGGGAAACATGCTGTGTTCCTTGCAGGGCTCTGAACCGTGAAAAGAAAAAAAAAACTAGTTGTGGCTCACGTCGCATTTTAGTAGCCCTATTACTTTCCGAAATAATGAAGGCTAAAATTATGGAGCCCCGCATATGAAATGCAAGAAAAAATAAATTAATTGTGCGCACGATTTAGCAAATCGAGGGAACGCAATAGTAATCGTGTGCACGTTTTAGTATATTGAGGGAACGAATTAGTAAATCGTGCGCACAATTTATTTATTTTTTCTTGCATGTCATATGAGGGGCTCCTTAATTTTAGCCTTCATTATTTCGGAAAGTAATAGGGCTACTAAAATGCGACGTGAGCCGCGACTTGTTTATATATATATATATATAGGCTATATATTGGCTGTGACTAAACGCAGCGGGTTATTTGCTAACGTTACCAGATCTCTCTTTTTTCCTTTTCTTTTTGAGTAAGGAAAACGCTGTACTTTATTATTATTAATCTTATTATTATTATTATTATTAAATTAATATTATTATAGGCAAATTAAAATTGTTTTGTAAAAAACTAAAATATCGATATTAACCGGTATTTCTCCACCCGAACCGGTTTCGGAACGGTATCAGAGGAACGCAGGAACAGAAACGCTAAAATATCGATTCTGCTCGGAGTGAACCGATTGAATTTTCAAGCCCTGGTTCGCTGTGCATATGCTGTACACTTCTGACAGTACGACTTTTTAAAAAATAAATTAACACTTTTATTCAACGAGTGTGCAGAAAACAGCTACATTAAATAGTAATAATATTTATAAAAAGTTTTTTTTTTTTTTTGTACTTGTCAGTCACAGTTGCCTTTCCCTGCTTTCATTGCACAGAAAGTATCACACTGAGCAACTTTGCAGCAAAAGCTTAATTCTCTCACAAAGCAAGTTTTATTATTTGTTTTGCTCATAAACATGAGTAAATAGTTCTCATTTGGGTTAACAGGATAAATCACATGAGTAAATTTGTGTTTTTTTGTGTCTGTATATAGAAATGTGTGACTGAGAGGCTGAGCACTTCCTGTGCTTACTGAACAAAGTGCACTACACTCCCTCTAACACTATACTGTTTATCACACATGTAAAAAAAAATAAATAAAAAAAATTGTGATTAAATCACTTACGGTACATGATGTAAAGATAAATGTTAAAAGCACCCCTGCATGCAACAATATTGAAGATTTGCCTATCTTTAATGTCTGATATGAAGACGTTCTGCAGATATATAAAAGTCTAAGACAAAGATAAAAAAAAAAAAAAAACATGATTTTCACACTATAGTACATATCAGTTTTTCCCCTTCCTGCTGTAGCACTCGAGCTGACATAAGCTCAAGTTTATGCATAAACAGATGATTCATGTTATCCAGCATCATGAACTGAAAATGTTGTTCTTTCAGCACAAAGGAATATCACATGGTCAGTGTCACAGATTTACTTACAATTGATTATTGACCTAGAAATTTCATCATAATTTTTTTTTTCTTTGTGTAAAACTTCTGGTTTATTTTATGCTTTAAACAAACAAAGACTTTCGAGCCCCACTGGATGCTCTACATTTATATAAATATCTGCATTCAATAGAATACAATAGATGTTAAAGGCTAAACATGCTGAAAATCAAGGCTTTGCTGGCAGTGTAGGAGAGTTTACTTTGATGCACATGTGTGTGTTTTTGTGTATCGCCTGTTCCCCTGCTGTGCTGCTCCACTGTCAGATCGTGGTCTTGTTATTTTCAGCTTCTGCCGGATATGATTCAGACTGAAGGACTGTGTAATTATAACACACACACACACACACACACACACACGGATGAGGGTTTCTGGTAAGACTGTTGGGATCCCCCGGTTGGAGGAGCATTTAGGTGCAGCACAACACTGCTTTAGTTTCATTATGTGTGTATGTGTGTGTGTGTGTGTGTGTCCGTGTTCAAGGGTCTTTGTTTGGTTCCTCTGCCCTAGAAATGATTTAAGCATTTAAATAGCACTGAGGTTTTACGTGCTGGAAACCGACATGTTTGACCACACGTACAGTGTATGAAAGGAAAAGTTCTGTGTGTGTTGCTTCTTTATATTAAACTGAAGTATAAAAAGTGTTTCGTAGCAGTGAAAATGCTGCATGGGTGTATGCTGGCCAGAACAGCAGTCGAGGTGCACGTATAGGTTTTGAGACACAGCCAGTGTAAGCCGGTGACGAGAACTGAGCGATCGGGCCTCACAGAGGAAATCAGAAACCCACTGGAGACCATCACTGTGTGTCCTGGTTTCTGAGAAACGGGTCATAGTGGTTTCAAAGCGCGTGTGCGGCGCGTGAATGCTGACCGGTTCTGTTTTACTGAGAAAGACAGAAAAAAAAGAAAAACGCCTGACTGACATGTACTGAAAGTACATGTGCATATGCACATAATGTACATTTGCACGATCTTGCATCATCCATGGTTGATTTTTTTTTCATATATGTTATCTCTGGAGGAAATCAAAAGGTTTCCTTGCTATTGCTATTGCTATTGAAAGATTAAATAAAACTCCTAAAGATGAACAGAGACTCAAAGTTAAACTTTAAAAAAATTAATCAGATTGTTGCAAAAATACATTGTCATTTACTTGCAAATTGCATGAATTAAGTGCGCTTTACACAACAACATATCAGATCAAGCATAGGCTATCATTTATTTCAGATGAAGACAAATACTTTTTCTTGTTAAATATTTAAAAAAAATAAAAGTATTATTATTATTATTATTATTATTATTATGGGTAATTAAGCAATAGATAAATTCAAGACCAATCTAGACAAGAATTATGACACTTTGTGGAATGATGACAATATATATATACATAAAAAAAAATAGCATATACATATATATATATATATATATATATATATATAATATATATATATATATATATATACACACACACACTTTTTTATAGTGAATAGTTAACAATGATGGTAAAGCTGAATTTTCAGCAATCCTTACTCCAGTCTTCATTCTAAGAAGTAATTTCAATATGCTGCTCAATCTGTTAATTGTTATTATTATAATTTATTATTCAATACCTAATATATATATATATATATATATATATATATATATATATATATATATATATATATATATATATAATAGTATATATGTATATATTATGTTTAAATTTAAATATTTTTTTTATTAAATTATTTTATTTTAATTTTTTTATTTTATTTGATCTATTAAGTCGTTCATTTCTCTGGACTCCAGCACCTGCTACTGAAACATGGCGTGGTTTAGATGGTGAGTACTTACAGAACTTTGAAGTACACTAGAGTGCAGTGTGGATGTGGCTGCAGCCTCAGCCAATGAAATAACAGAGAAGGAAACAATGCGAGAATGCAGGCGTGAGACGTCACACGCTATTTTTGGAGAACCCCGCCCACATTTCTATTTTCGTCCGCCTCAGGGGCGGGGCTTACCGAGATACTTGTAATAACTCACTTTCTCCCTCTCGCAACACTGCCGAACACCGCTGCTGGTCTTTGTAATGGATGTCAGACTACAAACTAAGGATTAAAACAAGCTTTGACAGAGGAAGCGTTTGGACCTTAAAAACAAGGCGTAAAGTCTTTTGCAAAAAGAAGAAGGAGTTTCACACAAGGGAATAGCGACCTGTTGCATGCTTTTATCTTTCACATAAGGTACAGGCTGTCTTTCATATTATAAACTGTGTCCTGCTGCTTTAGTCTTTATAAGGAAGTCAGTTTGACTGGCTTTTTCAGTAGCTATGCCTTTTGAAAGCTGTCGCTTATTTTGATAGCGACGCGTCAGTGTCTTTTTAAGCGCATTTCTGGAGTAGGTATTGTTATTAATAAATTATTTACATATTTATGTTGTCAAGCATGGCTTCAAAGCCTATCCGCATTTACATTTAGTAACCATACAGAATATGTGCACTGTGCTGGTGAAACTGATGCATGTAAAGAATAAGTTTAGAAACAAAGTGGAAATGAAACCCAAACAGACCAAGAGACAAAAAATTCAAGTTCTCTATACTGGACTCGAGTCTTGAAATGCGTCTTTGAATAAAAAGCTTTCAGTTTGTGTGCATTTTTAACTTCAAACAGTGTGACTTGCCTGCCTTTTAGGCGTTTAGTGATGGCCAAAACTATTTAGGTAAGTTAAGTAGTGCACTGTTTGAGACTATACGGTTTATATCAGACCTTCGCCTTTACTAAATTTACCATGCTTACCATCATCTCTTCCAAAATACATTAGATTACTGTACTTACTATTACCGATAATCTTTCATTTAAGGGTTTTCAGAATCTTTCATTTTTTTTTTTTAATAACTTAATTTTATTTCGGTTTTTGATGACATCTGTTGTTGTGTAGTAAGCTAACTATTGTGTGTTTGCAATGTCTAACTGTTTATTTTAGCAGAAACTATGCCATGCATGCTTGTTTGTAAGCGTGTGAGTGGCAGTGGCTCTCTCAAACATCTCCACTTCTTCTCGTTCCGCAGATGGAAGTTGTGCAGCGGGACTGATCACTGAGTCAGATCTGAGAGACACTCACTGCTGGGGAGTGGCAGGTATGTTACCTTCATTTCAGAGGAGCTTTGAGATTGATTTGAGATGATGATATGCTTTGCCTTTACATGAGTGAATGAAAGAACTATTAACTTTATTCATTATAGGCCTGTGTGATGTAGCCTTAATTATAAGGGTCCAAAAAGTATTAAAGAACACTTAAAATGTCTGAATGTTATTGCATTAAATAACCGAATGGCAAAGCATGTGGCACCTGCAAGGAAATGCTGCAGGCTTTCTCAGAACATTTGAACAAAACAAGGTGATTTTTGGTGGATGTATGACGTCCGTTCACACAGGTGTTCTGGTAACCGCACATTAACTAGTGTATGTTTCATATTCGACAACCACAAAGTGTGCATAGATTTTGTCTCAGTTATCAGAAGACCTTTTTTGGAGCCATTGTACACAATTGTTTGAAAGACGTTTTAATGTCTCTCATGATCACCAAGGCTGCATTCATTTGATAAAAAATACAGTATTTGTATTTAGTGTGAAATATTATTACTGTATAAAATAACTGCTTTCTGTGTGAATATATTGTAGAATGTTATTAATTACTTTTTTTAGCATCATTACTCCAGTCTTCAGTGTCACATGATCCTTCAGAAATCATTCTGATATACTGATTTGCTGCTCAAGAAACATTTCTGATTATTATCAGTGTTGAAAACAGTTGTGCTGCTTAATATTTTTGTGGAAACTGTGACTGTATGTTTTTTTTTCAGGATTCTTTGATGGATAGAAGTTCAAACGAATATATTTATTTGAAATAGAAATGTTTTTGTAATCATGTTAAAGTCTTGGTAATTAAAGGGATACTCCACCCCAAAATGAAACTTTTGTCATTAGTCACTTACCCCCATGTCGTTCCAAACCCGTAAAAGCTCCGTTCATCTTCAGAACACAATTTAAGATATTTTGGATGAAAACCGGGAGGCCTGTGACTGTCCCATAGACTGCCAAATAAATAACAGTGTCAAGGTCCAGGAAAGGTATGAAAGTCGTCGTCAGAATACTCCATCTGCCATCAGACGTGCAATCTGGGTTATATGAAGTGACAGGAACACTTTTTGTAAGCGAACTTAGCGAAGGAAACAAAAATAATGACTTTATTCAATAATTCCTTTGTCAACAGTCCACTCTATGTCACACCAAAACACCACCCGGCTTTCATCCAAAATATCATCATCCGCAACACAAGGATGCGCTGTTTTCTTTCAAATCAAAGCTAAATACATGTAGAAACAGCACATCCTTGTAGCGCGGCAAGAACATATGGTGATATGGAGAGACACAGAGGAGACTGTTGACAAAGGAATTGTTGAATAAAGTTGTTATTTTTATTTTCTTTGCTTACAAAAAGTGTTCCCGTCGCTTCATATAACCCAGATTGCACGTCTGATGGCAGATGAAGTATTCTGATGACGACTTCTTAAAACTTTTATGGACCTTGACACTTTTATTTATATGGCAGTCTATGGGACAGTCACAGGCCTCCCGGTTTTTATCCAAAATATCTTAAATTGTGTTCTGAAGATGAACGAAGCTTTTACGGGTTTGGAATGAAATGGGGGTAAGTGATTAATGACAAAATTTTCATTCTGGTGTGGAGTATCCCTTTAAGTCATTTCTTTCTTTCTTACTCCCTTTACTTACTGATCCCGAACATTTGGATGTACTTTATGGATTTTTTTTAAGTTAAATACATCTTTGATTGGATTCTGAGTGATATTTTAGTCTCTTCTTATATAACTGTGAATATACAGCAGAGGAAATCTGAGCAAAACTTGAATAGGAGCTTCAGATCAGCTCTGTTGTTACTGGGAGATGAGGTTAGCTGAATGTAGAAGTCAAAACATATTGCAGATGTCATATTTCAGATGTGTTGGATTGTAATTGAAGAATGCATGTTATTTGTGATGCATTAGTCCTGTTTGAATCAGTAACAGACCCTTCTGAGTCATCTAGATAAGCTGAACTCTCCAGTACATGGAGATTAGATGACTAGCTTGAATATTCATTGTTCTACATTAGTGTACTTAATTCATTGACGACATGCAAGGGAAAGACTGTATGGCTCATGATTACAGTATTAACCCTCATGTTCTGCTTGACCAAGACCATTTAATACAAAAATAAATAATAAAAATAAATACACTTATGTTCAAAATGTGTAGTAATAATAATACTTTTATTCAGCATTATATTTAGGATGCATTAATCAAAAGTGGCAGTAAAACATTTATAATGTTGCAAAGATCTCTATTTCAAATAAATGTTTCACTTTTTTAAAAAAATAAAGAAAATTTGATAAAAAAATGTATAATGGTTTCCACTAAAATATGAAGCAGTACAATAGTTTTTAGCATGAATAATAATAATAAATCAGCATTTGAGAATGATTTCTGAAGGACATTGAAGACTGGAGTAATGATGCTGACAATTCAGCTTGCCATCAAAGAAATAATATATTAATATATTCAAATAGAAAACAGCTATTTGAAATTGCAATAATATTTCACAATATTATTGTTCTTACTGTATCTTTGATCAAATAAATGCAGCCTTAGTGAGCATAAGGCACTTTAAAAACATTTAAAACCTTACTGATCCCAAAGTTTTGATAGGCAGTTCATACTTAACATTAAGATTATAGTCAGATATTCATGACTTTTCATCACATTTTCTGATTATAAACAGAACTTTGAATGTAAAAGTTTACATTGCTATAGCCTCTTATTTGAATCCATATGTTAGCAGGGTTTATGGGACCCCATAAAGACAGTAAAGTCAATCTCAACAGAACATGAGATGTAATGATTAATTAATTACGCATTTAACCTAACTGACTGATTTTACCAACTAATCAATAATTCAATATTTTGATTACACTCACAGAACAGATTTACTATTATGTTGTTTTATCTAAAGTTACTGACACAATTTCAGTCACCATTTCAAACCTATCACTTTAGTCTTGACTCAGCGGATGGTAGTGTAAACAAACAGAAACAGATTTGTGCTTGACATTGCTTGGCATTAGATATTGCTTGAAGCAGCAGAGTCCTGTAGCTTGCGCCCGGCTCCATGGGAAAAACAACACGATGAGGTCATGGCCAGCGGCGCGGGGATAACGTTTCAGCTGAGCCTGTGAGAGGGATCCGCTCCACTCCCGCTCTTTTGTTCGGCTGTAACCGGGCCCCACGGACCGCTCGTGAAGCCCGTTGAACGGTCTGTTGTAGAAGTGCCGGCCTTTTGTCCTTCTCACAATATGTGGTGCATGAGACCCGATACAGTTTCGTCATAGTTTATAATACAGATGATATTAGGCAATGTGGTGGAACTAGCAGGCCTAATCATATTGCATTCAGTAACTAAACCACAGTTTGTGTAAACTACCTCCGAGTGAATTCCTCTGGTTTTGACATGTACTGTACATACAACTCTCCCTGAAGCTTTAGTGCATCTTAATGCTTTAGAAATGTTCTGGCTGTCATCTAATAATCATGCAATGTAACTTATGGCGCGAGTGTAAAGCACTAAACCAGTGTCATATGAGTGGGTTATTTAAGTTTATTCAATTTTAACTGCTGTTTTTTTGGATACAAAGTTGCATCTCTTTGGTTTCTGTCCCATGTCAAAATTATTGTTTCATATGACTACATCAACCCGGCTATGTTAGGTTACGCAGTAGCAGTAGCTGGAAGACATATCAATTTCCTGGCTAGTGGGGGATGCATTGACTAGTTAACTAATTGGTTAGCTCTACCACTGGTTAGATGTTTTGTGCCTGAGTCAACTGGCTGTGGATCATGTCACTTAAATTGTGCTTGTTATGTGGTGACAGCAGAAGTAATATTTAAATGATCAGTTAGTAGTTAACTAATTGATTAGCACTAAACCAATGTCATATATGTAGGTTATTTACATTTACTGTATTTCAACCTCTAGTTTTCATGTCCCATGTCAAAAATATTGTTTAATATGATGACATCCCTCTTGAGATTAGGTTACATGGCAGCTGAAAGAAACATCAGTTGTTTGGTTAGCAAGTTGTTACACCGATTAGTTAACTAATCAGTTAGTTCTGTGACTATTTGATGTTTTTAGCCTTTGTTGAGTAGTTGTGGACCATGCGATTTTAGTTGTGCCTCTGTATTGTGGCAGCTGGAGGAAGTTTCAATTTCCTGGTTTGCAGGGGTTGCACAGACTAGTTAACTAATTGGTTAGTTCGGGCACTGGTTAGAGGGTTTAACACTACCACCTCTAGATGTTTTAGACTCAAGTTTTGTTTGTTCTATATTATGGCAGGCTTGGGAGCTGGAACAATTTTCAGGCTTTTATTAAATAGTTGCTAGTTAACTAATTGTTTAACACTACCACTGTTAGATGTTTTAGCCTGTGTTGACTAGTTGAGGACCGTGTGATTTAAGTGCTTGTTCTATATTGTGGCAGCTGATGGACGATTTGGTTTCCTGGTTAGTAGGGGTTGTGTTAACTAGTTATCTATTTGGTTAGTTCTAGTTAGATAACTAGTTAGATGTTGTGGGCCTGTGTCAACTAGATGTGGATCATGTGACTTAAATTGCACCTGTTATATTGCAAAAGGAGGACACTTTAATTTTTGGTTAGTAGTTAACTAATCAATTATCACTAAACCAGTGTCATATGTGTTTGATATTTATGTTTTTTGGATTTTAACTGTTGGTTCTCAAGACTAAAAGTTGGATCTGTTTGGTAAGTAATTAAATAACCAACACTGCTCCTTAAAGGGGTCATCGGATGCCCATTTTCCACAAGTTGATATGATTCTTTAGGATCTTAATGAAAAGTCTGTAACATAGTTTGGTTAAAATTTCTCAGAGGTAGTGTAATACAACACCTTTTTTACCCTGTCAAAAACAGCTCTTTTCAGAGCAAGCTGTTTTGTAGCATTTTCCCTTAAATGTTAATGAGCTCTGCTGACCCCGCCCCCTCTCTTCCGAGCTGCTTTCAGAGAGACTTTTTACTTTAGCCGCATTCATCGTGAAACTTGCTAATTAGCACATTATTAGAAAAGACGATTTGCAAAGATTCATTAAAAAAACCTTGTGCTCACTTTTACTGTTTTCTGATTATTAATTACAATTATCACAATTTACATTGAATGATGTTTATACCATTGTTTGATGCAACTGCATGTTGTATTTTTATATGAAAATAAACAAGCTGAAAACACTCTAACTGAAAAAAAACTTTAGGTGTTTTTCTATGGTATTAAGCCTCAAATGTCAAATATACATCGGATTGGTTTCTTCTTTAAATTATAAAAAAAAGTAAAAATATGAATAGTATTATAATGGTATACTAAAACTAAAACTAAAACAATGGAAAAACCCTTAAGATAACATGTAGAAAGACAAAAAAACAAATCTTAAGTACGCAGAATAACACAAGTGACTTTGAACGATTAATTGCCGCTTTGAACGATTATGTAATTATGGCATCCATAATTGTAATCGCGATTAGAAATTTGATTAATTGTGCAGCCCTAATTCGCGCAAAGATAGGCGAATTTAGGTAGATCGGGGGCGCATTCCCTTCAAAAACAAACATAATCCACTGCATCTTCAGCGGCTCAGATGTAGGGAGTAAATGACGACTGCTATGTTCATTATTACATCAAACAACAGAACACCTCAATCACTTTGGAGACATTATTGTCTACATCTGCTCCGGCGGTGAAATAATGGCGGACTGATGACAGTCACTCAGGGCGGGTCTAAGGTAAGACGCAAGTCCAGTCTGTGCTGAAGCGCTACTGTCAATCAAACTATTGTGGGAGGGGCCTGTCTGTGTAATGTCACAAAGACAGGCATCTGAGATCGGCTCGATTTGAGAAAGTGGTAAAGATTTTAGCTGATTAAAAAAAACACTGGGTGGATTTTTATCATAATAGGGTGGTTGTGTACACATACTGCCAACACACATTTCAGTTCAAACCACTTGTAAAAGTGCATGTAGTATCCGATGTCCCTGTTAAGGTAATAACTGCACAATGCGGTGTACCAGTGGGATTTTTTTGCCAGTTCATTGGAATTGATTTACCTTCGGGGCGACATAAATGGACTTGGTTATGCGTTAGCTGACAAGAATGATGGGAAGATGTTCATTGTGAGGTATTTTTTTGCATCCCCCACCCTGTGAGGGGCAGAGGGACAGGAGAGTCAAGCTGACAATAGCAAGATTGTTTGAGCTGCTGTAAAGATCACATTTCCTGTTACTGGCTGAAAGCAGGGTCAGCTGACACCAGCCTCCTTCACCGCTGCGGCTGTCATCACTGCTCAGACGAGAAAAAATTGACACTAACAGCTTCAGGGCACAAGTTAACTCTTAACATGTACAAAAATCACTCCAGACAAAAGCTGTGTCAGAATCCATCTGTCGCCAGCCGTGCTGACATTGAAGCGATGTGATGCATCGGTGAGGAAGGTTCCGTATGCTTTCGCAAATCTGAGCCCTTTGTGATTCATCCAGGATGTGACAGTGCTGCCTTCTGAAACATCTTTGATTTGGAGTGTGATTTTTCAGTTCTTCTCTATGCGGTAACATTTACTGTGGAAGATCTATTGACCATCAGCATGATCTTCTACCATCATCTGAAGAAATGAAGGCTATCATAGATGATGCCTATTTGCTGGTGTTAATTTCTGCTTAATTCCATTTATAGATTTGTAGATGTAGATAATTCCATCTGCTTAATTTCATTTGTAGAGGTTTTACAAACTAGTAGATTAGTCCCGTGCTTTGAATCTGTGTTGATTAGTCATGGATCACATGACTAGTAATGTTTTGAGCCAATGATAACTAGTTGTGGACAGTGTGGCGCAACTTTTTTTTTTTTGTTCTCTATTGTGACAGTTAGAGGAAAATTGAGTTTCCTGGTTAGTAGGGCTGACTAATAAACTAGCTGGTATACCACTATTTGATGTTTGAGACCTGTATTGACTAGTCATGCACCACGTGACGTTTTGGGCCTGTGTTAACTAGCTATAATTCATTTGACTCCAGCTGCATTTGATCTGTATGGCAGCAGCTTGAAGAAATGTTAGGTTTTTTTGGTTAGTAAATTGTTGCATTGATTAGTTAACTAATTGGTTTTTAGTTCTATGACTATTTGATGTTTTGAGCCTGTGTTGACTAGTCTAGTTGTGGACCATATGATTTAAGTTGTGCTTGTTCTGTACTGCAACAGTTGGAGGAAGGTTCAAATTCCTGGTTTCAATTCAATTTAGCTATTTGTGTTAGGCTGAGTAGTTAGCTAATTGGGTACTTCTGCCTCTGGTTAGATGATTTGGGCCTGTGTCAACTAGATGTGGCTCATGTAACTTCATTGTGCTTGTTGTATGGCAACAGCAGGAGGAAAATTCTAATTCTTGGTTTATAGTTAACTAATCTGTCAGCTCTATTTGAGGTTTTGAGCCTGACTAGTTGTGAATCATGTGATTTTTCATATTTTTTATGGTTAGTAAATATTTGCACCTACTAGTTAAGTAATTGCTTAGATATGTTCGGCCAGTGTCGACTAGCTGTGGATCACTTGCAAAATTGCATTTGTTCTATATGACAGCATTTGGAAGAAATTTCAGGTATTTTGGGGTTAGCAAATAGTTGCACTGACAAGTTAACTAATCAGTTAGTTTGTGGTTTGAGCCTTTGTTGACTAGTTGACTAACATGTGACTTCAATTGCGCAATATGGCGACGACAAGATAAAAAATTCAGTTACTTGGTTAGTAAAGGGTTGCACCAACTAGTCAGTTAGCTATAGCGCTATTGAATGCTTTGTCAACCAGTTGTAGGTAACATGAGCGTCAGACCACTTATTCAACATGCCATGTCCCGTAACTAGTCAACAACTCTCGATCACCTGGTAAAAATGAGTAGTCAAGCACTATCGGTTATATACAATTTAAACCCTGTTGGCTCAAGCCAGCGCTGTGGAGTCGCTGGGAATGAATTAATCCTGTTTTCCCAGAGCAGCCCACACCGGCCTGCTGTTTTTAGAAGCAAGTTCAAGCAAGGTCTGTGAGGATCAGAACGTTGTGTTTGACCCCCTGAATGTTTGGAGACAAGGAAGTGTTCGGACACAAAGGTGCTCATTTGTTAGAGCGCACAGGACAAAAAGAGCTCATTGAACCAGTGTGAGTTGGTTTGTGTGTGTGTGTGTATTTGAGGTTACAGGGAATGTTAATGTCCTCCTTCATTGTTGGAGGCTCAGACAGAAGTTCGTGAGGCTGCATATGTATGAGATGTGATCCTGGCGAATGCTTTCCTAGAACTGTTGTTAAATAAAAAGAATCCATGGAAAAGGGAACGGATGACAGAGGAAGTGCAAGAGGGAGTGAAGGGCTAAGAGGAAAGAGGCAAATCTGCATGGAGAGGTGTCATTATGTACATTTTTGTATCCACTTGAGAGTTGTTGGAGTTCAAACACTGAATTACACTGTTGAGTGGCGCCATTTTGAGTGTGCAGTAAATTGTGGTTAGACGTAACCTCCTCTATGTCTGTATCTCTCAAAAAAGATTTACACTGTGACCATACCCAAAGCAGAACTACATTCCAATTATGCTGTAATGCATTAAACACACTTATGTAGGTCACAAAAATACTCTATGTAATTATGCAAACTTGAATGATTGATGCATTGCAAGGGTTACTGTGGCAGTAACAAACCTCCATACTCTAGGAGGCGATACAGTTTCGTTTAACCGTCTGTAATATTTAAGGGGGTGTTTACACAACACCATTTTAAACCAAAATCGGGAAAACTTTTTATGCATTTTGGCATTTCATTTATATGACGACAGTGATTTGAGGAGTTAAAAACACAAACTTTTGAAAATGGGTTTCAAAGTGCAACTTTTTGAAAACAGTGCCGTTATTGTATCTGTGTTAACTACTGTACAAAAACGCAAATTTGTGAAAATGGTGACGTCATGCACATGCGCATTATGTGTTCAGTGTATATGCGCAGGTGTGTAGTGTTTCTTTATAAAGTGACATCGCCAACTACTGACCTGGCATGAGTAATACAGCATTTTATTCATTTTCGCGGTTCCATGTGAATGCGGATCGTTTTGTAGTCTGTTTTCAAAACTTTTCACAAAGGCAAAGAACATTTTTGTACATTGTTGTGTTAACGCCCAAAGTCAACCTGAACTTAAATGCTACGTCCATTTCTGAGTGAAACAGGATATTCAACAAGAAAAGAAAGTATGAAAATATATGAAAAAAAAAAATGCATCAAAATCACCACAAAAAATACAATTTTTATCAAATGCAACATAATATACACAATTTTTATAAAACAATACATCCTTTTTTTAAATAAAAAATGTGCAATGAAAATTGTTTCTAGTAAGACCAAGTAAACTGCATTAAAGAAAAAAATAGTTTTGTTATTTTTGATTTTACATTATGTATCACTTATTACAACTCTGAGAATGCATCCTAAAATTGCAATAACTTGTAATGTCTTTGAAATGGCTTTTCAGTTTAAGGTTAAAGGAAACTATCGCCCCCTAGAGTATGGAGGTTTGTTACTGCCACAGTTATGCTTGCAGTGCATCAATCACTCCTGTTTATGTTGTTGCATGGAGTATTTTTCTGACCTGCATACATGTTAGTGTGTTCTGCCTCATTTTGGGATGCAACAAATGTGAAATCAAGTGTAACTAAAAGTGTTATTCATGTTGGCAGCTGTAAACACGTTGACAGGTAATCAAGCGTGCTTTATGTTCACACACTTGTGAAGAGTATGTTTCATGCTCTAGTATTGTCTTCATTAGTGTGACATACATTTGAAACCCACTCACACATTCACAGACATGACCTTACCCTGAGGCAGAGCTCCTTTACTCCTGCCCTTTCTCCTCCATCATGCTATCTTTTCAACATCAGACACATTCCTCTCGTTGACCTGCTAAGGCATTTACTCTTTCTGCTGATGAAATGCAGTAGCTAGCTGAAACACACACGCACACACAGACTCCTGATGATGTGTAGTCGCATCAGCTGACCAGTATGACTCCACAATTTTCCCATAGCTTCTCAGTCATGTTGTAACTCTCTTTAGGTTAGGAGCCACATGGTGTTACAACAAACCTGCTGTCTGATTCTGGATTGCAGTTTTGTTAGAACTGAAATATAATATATATGTTTATGATTTTGAATGATCTTCGACTTTGAATGGGGGCTGTTTTATGTTGCATGTATCATAGAATCACAAACTTCGACACTGAAAGTGTGCTTTAATAATCTACCCACTCTCTCACCCATGAAAGCACACACTCCCCGCATCTTGTTGTTGACAGGAATACACATGGCTTGTGAATTTGCAGATGCTCAAGTATTTGTGACCAGCTATAAATATAAGAATAGCACACACACATGTACACAAAGGCGCACACTGGCTGGACGAACGTCCTGAGCAGCTGCCACGGAAGCAAAGGGTCTGAATAGCTCAGGCAGCTGTGGACTCTGCAGGAACACTCAGGACGAAAACACACCGAACGGATCTCTGTTTTAGAGAGACATCGCTGATACTTAAACATTATCCATTACGTCTCCTGAGCTATGAAAGAGCAACAAGGTTTCTTCTGGCGTCAAATATATTCAGTTTACCATTTATTGCTTCAGTCAGTGACTTGTAGAGTCATTGAATAGAGAAAGTTCACTCTGTTCCAACATTTAGTGAGCTTTGTCTGTATGTAGGCAATATTTTAAGGCAACGAAAGTGCTTCATAAAGGCTATTCCAAAGGTCATACATCTAATTTAACATGACAAAATAAAGACATATAGAGTATATAGAGAGAATTTGGACTGTAAAGGATTAAATCATGTCACATTAGAGTTCTGTGAGCAGGAGGAATGGGAAATATCAGGACAGGAGTGATAGATAGCACGGTAAAGAAAGGGAAGACAGATGGTGAGATTAGAAGCGAGTGCAGAACAGAGCGAGAGGGTGTATGTGAATGCGGTCAAATGTATCTAAAATTGGAGATCCTGTCTTGCAAAAGGTCGATTTAGCAACAGTAAAATAGAGAGCAAGAACTGGAGGCCTATTTAAACGTGTCAACTTATCTCACAGCCGCTTTGAAAAGTATATTTGCTTTTCCTTCAAATGCAGTGCAAGGAAGGAGAAACATTGAAGATTTGACTTGTGTGGCATGAATAGAATGACACAACCCTGTACGTTATCAAAAGTCCGAGACCACAATGAAAATCTGGTAGGCCTATTTAACGTCATTTTCATAATAAATTATGAAAAACAAAAGCATTTTTATTAGTGGTCTCAGACTTTTGGACCCCTGCATATGTTATCAGAGGTTTGAAAGCTCGGCACAATGAATGGAAAAGGGTTTCATGCTTAACTAGTTTTTCCATCTCTACTCCCTGATTTGGGTCTAAACCCTCAGTTAGCCATTAAGCGCCTGTGAACTCTTCGCACCATGGGGTTTTTGCGACATGTTGGAAACCTTGTCTTCTGAATGACCATGTGAGACGGACAGAAATAGCCTGGCCATTTGTCTTGTTTCACTTTGTTGAAAAACCCAGGCAGCCCAGTTATAAGCTTTTCTTAAAGTAGTTTATGGAATGTTCTTATGACTTGGAGAGAAAACGTTTTGAGAATAACATTCTCAGAACGTCCTTCTGATGTTATTTGTACTTGATGAACATTCTAAGAAATGTAACATTTAAATAATGTTCTAATCACAACAAGAGAACTGGCCATTTTAGTTTTTAGAATATTAAAAATAAACATTCTAATCACATATTTTGGGTGAAAACCCTAACCCCTAACCCTTAACCCTAACCCTAACCCTAACCCTATAGGGTTAAGCGTTTTTTGTAACCTTTAAATAATGTTATAACTACAACAAGACATTTTGACAATTTAGTTTTTAGAATATTAAACATTCATTATATACGTAAAAAATAACATTATATTTTGGGAGAAAAAGTAGGATATTGTAAGAAACGTTTTTGTAACCTTTAAATAATGTTATAATAACGTCAAGAAAATTTGACATTTTAGTTTTTAGAATATTTAAAATAAATGTTCAAACAACATATTTTGGGTGAAAAAGTTGTAAAAACGTTTTTGTAGCCTTTTGTAATTACAATATAACATCGACAAGAACACTGGGCATTTCAACATTTTAAAAACATTTCAAAACAGTGTTCCCACAATGTTTTTATAACCTAAATTTGTTCCCAGGGTAGTCTGTTAGCAAACAGTCCTAAATAAAAAAATGTTTTAGTGTGTCAAAAAGAGCTAGCTGTTATTTAGGGGAACCCACAAGATTTCAGATTAGCTATGCTAACATGTAGCTATGCTAACATTTGTGAGCATTTGGGCCTTGAAAAATAAACTGCTATGTTCTACCTCAATAGAAACTGGCAGTAACAAAAATAGCCGCATACAAGAAGTCACGAACAGGAAACGAAGACTAAGTCTGCAAACAGGAAGATTCTCGCTCACTCTTTTAGTCTCTCTTCTGTTGTAAGTTTTGCACTCGTAACCAGCACCTCACTCGCTCTCATTGTCACACTTTTACACGACCTCCATGTACACAGAAAGGTCTCTATGGTAACTCACCGTTTCAGTGTTTACACATACGGAGGTAATATGCGAAAGAGGATGTTGTTGCGGACCAAAGGCAACCACCGGGGAGCAACACTATTGACTAATTATAGTTCAGAGAAAGAAAGAGAGTGAAAAAAGAGAGAGAAGTGTTGTTCAAGACTGCAGAAACGGACTCCATCCTCTGGTTATTTATATAAAACTGCAGATTGTTTTTTGAGGTAGCCATGGCTGGAGCTGTAATCACCAGTGTTTCCTCAGTCGAACAGGAAACCAAACAATCCAGGCCCTATCGCCAGTGTGCCCAGGGGAGTCTCTCTGAGTGTGTGTGTGTGTGTGGCTAATTAAAATGGCTGAGGTCTCCTCTGTTGTTGATTAAACCTCCCCTTGTTCTGTATGTCGGCCTCTGGGGCCTCCGACACTTATTCGCGGCACTTGCAGTGTGGGTAGTTATTAGACAGCCAGAAAGAAAAAAAAAGAGAGAGATGCCGTCACCAGATACTCCTGAAAAGAAAAACAATGCATTTTTAAAAAAGTGTGTTCAGCATTCCTTGCGTTGCTTCTTACAGTCGTGTCTTTGCACCTTTTTTTTTGCTCTTCAATCATCACTTGTCAAGCCGCCCTGAAGTTCATGCATGAGATCTCATAAAAAAACAGTGATGACTCTGTCCCTCCTCCACTGGATTAGCATCTTTTTTTAGTCACTGCATGATGACAAGACGGCGAAAAGTTTATGTTAGCATGCATTGGACTTTCACAGACCTTGTCTGGATTTACAGCAGTTAATTTTATTTGTATTTTTACACTTTTGTGTTTTTGTTAAATAAAAGTCTGTATTAATAGTGCACAGTGACTTTGCAGACAGACCTCATTTTAGGCACATACGTGATACTTTTAGGCACATACTTTTCCATTATGCCACCCTGGCATCTTGTTAGAACAACAATTGACTTCAGTTGACAGGAAAGTACAGTACTGTCAGGAAGTGACGAGGATGCAGCAGTGTTAGTTTAGTATAACTGAGACTGAGTTATTTTAGTACATCAATGAAAATAATAACCTTGGAAATTAGATTAAATAAAACAAGTTTTTTTTTTTTTTTTTTTTTTTAGTTTAAGTGTTTTTAATTTCAGTTAATATTATTTTATTTTAGGTATCAAAAAATTATATTTATGGTTTTAGTTTCGGTTAACTATAATAACCTTAAAATGCGCAACAAACTTAAACCAAGAAGTCAGGACTAAAGAGATATGTTGATTATAAATATACAAAAAAAACTAAAAAACAAACAAAAAAAACCCTCAATATTTCATCCAGTACTCAGAAGTGTCAGAAAAAAAATTATAATAATATTTGTGCTTTATATTGTTTATCATTTTACAATATCATGCTGTTAGCTTAGCAACATGCTAACACCAAGTTCTGTTGATCAGATGTGATTTGCATCTCTCATGTGAGCAGCACTATTTTATGTGGTTTAGAGCGTTCCAGATCAGTCGATAAGCAGTAAATGTGGTTTAGTCAATAAATGAGTATATCGATTAACAGGGATAAGTAACACACCTAATGTCCATGCAACAAAAAAAATGACCATCCATCAAAAAAAATTACAAAAAAACATTTTTACTTAAAAAAACACATTTTTAAATCAATCCCCACATTCTTGACATCCCTCAGTTGTGCGTGAGATGCTGCAAAAGTTGTCCATCTAGTGCATGTTTGCATATAAAAACAATGGAATTCTCTGAAGGTTTTCCCCACACTGCAAGCATATGATACGACAAAACTATAACACAAGACGGTTTCTGTTGAATAAAATGCTAGGTTTTTAGCTTTGACACACCTCATCATTCACTCTCAGTATAGAGGGACATATATTTTTATTATTGTTTCCCAAAGACCTGTCTGATAGCAATTCAAGCATGAGTGATTGAGTAAATATTAATGCCTCACATGGGTTAATTGTTCATTGTTGATTGTTAATTGTTGTGGTTATGGCTGAGCGCAGCAGCGGAGAGGCAGATACGGAGGTGTTTTGAAGCTCGTGTTGCTGTTGAATGTTTAAGTGAGGGTGCTCAGGGGCCATCGGACAGAGAACATGAGCGGTTTTGGAAACTTGGGTCAGGACAGTGTGGGAATATAATACTCAGGATGCATTATACATCAGCCTGTGTTCCACACTCATTCATTTTCACCTGACACACACACACACAGGCCTCAGTGCAGTGGTTTTCATACTCGGATCATAATACCATAAACCTAACCTCCAACAAACCTGTTGACATTATTACATCTGAAGCAAAATCTAATAAATTATTTCAAATACTGAGGACAAAAGGTCCTCACAAGTTGGTTTTGGTCTCAAAAACTCAAACATACAGTTGTAGTGTGACAAATTCATCCACTCATACATATTGTTTTTTCACACAGTTATAAAAGCAAACTCAGTGCCAACTATTGCAGAGTCAATAAACTCCCATCTCTCCATTTATGACATTTTTACACTGTAAGTACTTTTAGAAAACAGGTTTATGAACATTCCAAAGTTTTTACATAGTCCTGAAGCCCTAACCTTAAAACACAGGGAGGTGTTAAAGCGCACACATACACACATACTGTGTGTGCATACAAACTCTGCCCTACTGAGCCGTGACAGAAACGCTGTGCCAACATGACTATCATGTTACCGTCCCGTACTGTGTTCTCTGTCGTCTTCTGTATTTCCAGTCAGTGAATTGACTGGAGCTAATGAACCATAGGCCTATAACGTATAATGCATGTATATGAATGCAAAGGTGCAGAAATGTGCAAAGTTTATGTAATTCATAACGTAGCGCATGTGCATGTTGCATAGTGAGTATCAGGATTTTTATTTACTTGACTTTTATTTTCAGCTTTCTCTTTTAAGTCAGATATTGTCATGGCGGAGCAGTCATGTGCAGAGGGTCTTGCTGTGCGAGTTTGTTGAAGTTAGGTAAGCCTCAGTAGCTATCAGGTAGTTCCCAGAATAACATTTTTAGCTACTTAAGCTTGATTTGTTCATTGTAGTGATAAACCGAAATGGATTTTTACTGCAACAAAATTTAAGTTTTCATTCAGTCAAAACGGAAACTAAAAATAAAAATGTTATTAAATAATCAATCAATGAATCAAAACGTATTTAATAATTAACATAAAAAACTGAGCTGTATATAAACTGCATATAAGTTGCATATAAGGCAGTTTTTATTTCAACTTCTTAAAGAATTAAAGTTAAAACATAATTATATCATTATTGAAATCTAAACATTAAAATGGTGTCCAAAATGACAGTTTCATTATAAAATTGACAGAATTTGATTTCTCAGACAAATAACAAAGCAGATATCGTATTAGCAGGAGCACTACAAATAATGTTTAGTGATGATTTTGGCTCAAACTGATATTATCAAGCAGCACTATCAGTCTTTGTGTTCATGACAGCGACACATTCAAAACACGCTACCAGAGAAACACTTATTAAACATCACTGTTTTGCTCAATATATTTGACCCCACAAAGCTGTTTTGGCTGAAACTGAAAATTCATTTTAATTCACATTATGAAATCTGTCAGAATGCAATTCATTATGCAAAGCAAAAATGCATTATAATAATAACTAAAAAAACTTTCAAATTAAACAACAAATTTTAAAAAAAGATGCCCCATTACCAGTCAAAGCTGGTCTGTGAACACTCGAGAGCGATGGACTGTGCGTCTGCAATCGTAGTTAAACGCCTGCATCTGCAGCAGACTCCAGCATATTATTTAGCTAAACTAGCACAATACAACAAGACAAAGGTGCTAGCTAACACAAAATAAAGCTACCATAGTTTAAAAACCTGTTTTATTGAGTGAATGCATATTAAAACACAAGCCAGCACATTCTCACCTGTGAAAGGTTATCCCATTACTTCTGGAATTGAAATCTGGACAGTTTTTTGGTGTCTTGGAAAACTCTTTGACTTTTACTGTCAGTTTTCTCTGTCAGGCTAACTACTATCAGCACAGAGCTAAAGTATAGTAGCCTAAATATTACAGCAGCACACATTGTGTTTAATGATGATGTAGCGCAACACAACAAATGAGCCACCCAGGGAAACAAAGACCTACTCTGATAACTATTAAATAAATTTCATTATGCATAAACTACCATTGAATCCTTTAGAGGAAGTACTGGCCAAATTTTAGTACAGCTAAAAGCAGGAAAAAATCTTTTTCAATTGCAAATACTATGAGCACACACACCCTGATTTCTGAGATCCTTGCTGACCGGGGGCCTCTTGAGTGACTTTCTCAGGAGTGTCAGGTTTTCAGATCGGCTCCCCACTCCCATACCCCCCAGCTCTCTCTGAACCTCCAAACACACACACACACACACACACACTGAGAAAGCTTTCATCTCCAGGATCTGAGGAGATATAGACGTATCACGGAGGTCAGGGCCGTGACATGAGAATAGACACAGGAATGATGTTTTCTCGGGCAGTTTATTAAAGGAACATTCTGTGTTAAATACTCAAGTTCTGTGACCAACTGACAATTTCCACAGACAATAATGTCGTTGCTTGTTTGGTAAAACTAATGTGGTTTTGATGGAAGCTTTAAGCATCATATCTAACAATGATACATTTGTGTTGTTTCCAGTGTCGCAGCTCGTTTCACACTTTCTGATTTTCCTCTGCCAGCGGTGGCCTTGTATACCATGTGCATGTAACTTGAACATTACACTATTTTTCTGTCTTTTCAAGACTGAATCAGCACAGCCTGCCCATACTTCGTTCATGAGAAGTTCATCTATGTGGAAAAGTAGTCTCACTTCACAGTTCAAATAAGACACATTTTAGTGCCTTGACAAAATACAAGCTTCTTATTTCTGCTGAGGAAGCGGTCAGCTTGATTTCCTGAGGTAACTTAGAATTTTAAAAAATTACTTGAATGAATTTAAATATAATGATTGTTTTCAAACAGGTTTCCCGCAGAGTTGTTATTCTAAACTAAAACTATTAAAACATTTTCTTTAATCAAAATAAATCAATTTTAGAAGAAAAAAAAATGATGAAAAATCCTAATGTTTCTTTGCAAGTAACTGAAAATAATTTAAAGAAACATATTTTTAAAATGTAACATTTTCTAAAAACAATATTACCACTGAACCTGAAAACAAATTAAAGCTATACAGAATTGTTAGAATAAACTAATAAAAATGTTTTCTACAAAATTACTAAAACTTAAACTAAAATTGAATTGAAAGCTAATAAATAATTAACAAAAACCATAATAGTATATAAATTATACTGAAATAAATTATTTGTTTGAACACTCTCATTTCACCGACTGTTTAATACAAGCACTTGATTTTCTTAACTACTACTACAGAGCACGTGATGAATTATAGTCAATATATTTTCTTGCATGTGAAGTATGTAGGATATTTTTACGAGGCAGGTTTAACAGCTGTGGTCATTGGTTAATACACATTTTAAAACCAAATGAAAATCAAGAGTCTTTATTACTACCACTGCTTTTTATTTACTGTCTGCTACCTGCATTTTCATATAGCTAAATAAGTATTTGATTAATCTAAGCTTAGTTTAACCCTTAATACTCCTTTAAATGCCAGGTTAGCTGCAAGTCATCAAAGTGCAGTCGAGGGGACACTCAGCATTTAATCTCCACAGATAATAGACACACAACCTGAAAGCTTTGCAGATATCTGCCCATTAGCTGTGTGTGTGTGTGTGTGTGTGTGTGTGAGAGAGAGTGAGAGAGAGTTATGCTAGTCACTCAACACACTCCTAAGGCTGATGATAGACTCTATTGCAGTCAGGGCTTGTTTTCAATCTCTTTGGAGTGCACAGATGCACTGACAGGTCTTATCTACACACCATAACCCTTTCGCACACAAAACTGCTGCCAGGGTTGAAGCAGTCATCACTTGGACATCAAACGTTGACCACTTTTCACTTTTATGGACCATATCAAATCGAACCCTTCAAGAATCCAACTTTTCAAGAGAAAATCTCTCTCTTTTTGTACTCTTCCCTGCCCTGAGGAAGCTGGTTTCTCCCCTCCTCTACTGTCAGATGAGCATAATAAACAAAAGTGGGCATTGAAATGATGGGAGCTAAAAAAGAAACGTCACTCCCTCCCTCACCAGAATAACTGTGGAGCTACATGCCAATTATGCAGCCTAACATCAACATCTCTCAGCAGGGGGGCGAGGATTTTGACCCCGGACAAGCAGATGTCACTCGTTCCGCACTTCCTGTTTTGCTGGCTGGTGTTATTTTCAGAACAGCACACACACATGCACAAATACACAAACCAGCTCTTTTTCTAGGCTCCCAGATTTACATCGACAGCTTGCCTTCTATTGTTCTCCATTTCCCATTCTGCAGGCCACATCGCTGGCCAACAGAAGCGTGTGTGTGTGTGTGTGTGTGTGTGATGTAGCTCACACTCGGCCGAAACACAGCCCTTGCAGCTGGTGTTCTTGGACTGGACTTGTTCGTGAAGGTCAAGTGGTGTAGGATAGGGCTGTCAAAACGGCTGAAAAACTAAACTAGAATTTTGTACTGAAATATTATCAATATTCGAATTATATTCGAATTTAAAAGGCATAATTTCAGTTAGGGGTAAAAAAAAAGCTTTTGGCTTCTCTCCTGAGGTCATAAGAGGGTGCAACGAGCAAATTATTACTAATGCATGTTTCTTCAAAATGTGTGTAGTTTAATACAAATAACTGAAAACCAATCAGGGGAAGTGTGTAGTGGTTAGATACAAATCCCAACTTGAAAGTTCAATCACAAATGTGAGTACTTTTCTCCATTCAATAAAAGCATTGAAGATCGAACCCAACCCAGCCGGGATGGGGCAAAAATGGCTGCCCACTGAGAGACACTGCTTGTTTGTGCAAAGTTGAACTTGATATGGGTCACCATACTTGGCTGAATCAAGGCACTTTCTTAACATGCAGTAGTCTTGTGCATGAAGATGCACGCGAGTGCAGAGACATGTTTTTTAAAAGTGATTAGATGTCCCTCTACATGGCTTTCTAAAATGCAGCTCTCTTGTGCGGATAAATATGCATTCTGTGTGAACGGCTTGGTTTCAGTTTTGACATAAACAACATCACTTTATCAACAACATTTGTTCCATTTCATTGCAAATTTTATATTTAATTACACCTAACATGTTAATTGCACATACCTTGCACAAACAACGCACTGATGGTGGACCAGTAAGATATTTAGTTTATAACAAAGTGAACTGTTATATTTTATAATTGTATTTTCTTCATTCTTACTTCTTACAACGTATGTCAGAATGGTTTTATGTACGGTTTTCTATTGCTGTTTGTTTCTATTTATGCATTTGGCATCAGTTGATGCATTCTCTCAGAAATCAAACCTACAGTTTGACCTTGTTGTTGCAAACTTCGGTTTGAGCTACAGGAACTCAATCCTGAATGCGAAAGTACTGTGCAATGTGACAAAACCACAGTCAATGAAAACAGATTTGATGTTGAGACAGTATATAGTAGAATTTTGGACCAACAAGATCCTACTGTGGGAAATGAGAAACTTTTCAAGATATAAGACATAGAAATGAGCCTGTGACTCATCCCTTCATGTAGTTGTGAATGACTTCTAAAGAAACTAAGAGTTACATAGAAGAAAATCAACACTTCTCACATTGTGCCTGATGAGATGCTGCTGCTTCTACTGAAAAATGTAATTCAAGAAGATTTTATTATAATGTTACAATCATTTTACTGCTGCAATATAGTGTTGCAATAACTGTATTCTCTGATTTATGTGTGATTACACGAGTATGAGTACCTCTATCAAGAGATCACCTTTGATGGCACCTGTAAGAGTTATTTTTGATCCACAGAGATTTTGAAGTTAGTCAGCATCTGACTATATCAACACACACCCCCACACACACACACGGCTTGACTTACAGTCAGAGGACTTTTAAACTGGTTGTGCTGGTCAGACAGGTCAGGGTGTGAAAGGCTGGAAGTGGCACTGTGTTATAAATTGGAACTTGTGTTGTTTTCTGACGCTCTGATGCTAGTAATGGAAATAAATGTCTCATTGTAAATTTTTTGACCATACACCTAGTTGTAGTTTAAAAATAGTGTCTGTTTTAGCATTTATGCACTGAAAAGACTGGTGGTGATAAATAGACCTTAAAAAGGACTTGTTGGGGCTCTTTTGACTTGAGCCAGTAGTAAATAACCACCTAGCAACTGCTTAGCACAGTTATGAAGCACTTTAAACACCTTAACAACTGCATGGCAACAGCCTGGCATCGCAGTGGCATGTTTTGCAAAGGCAAACACCATTTTTAAGTTCTACACAGAGCTTTAAACAGGGAATTCTATGTAAGACAACCCCAAAGCAATGCACTGAACTGAAGAACTTATAAAGTAGCATCAAAAAGGTCTTTAATCTTCAAACTTCAATTCAAGAACCCTGTACAGCAAAATAATAGTTCTTGGCAAGTAATGGGATTTTATGGTCTGAACTGAAGCACTGAAGAGCCTTTTAAGGGTTTGTCAGCAACTCCTTCACACTTTATGTTCTGCATAAATTACATGAACAAGTGACATATTGCAAAAACCTAAAATTATCTCTGATGTGCCAGCATCTCTTCTTCACTGCATAATGAATAGGCAGCGACAGGAAGTAATTAACTGCAGTCAAATATTGAGCAAGAATCGACATCATTTAAGGAAAACATGCACCGTTTGCCTTGTCCTAAAATACAGTTAGGTTAGCGCATCACAACTATTAATAATTACTATTAGTGTTGCTATTGCTCTTATGCCGTGATTTATTCCTTTATAAACTATCAGAATTATAGAATATTATTATTGGTTAGAATAGCAAAATTGGGAAATATTATTACAATTTAAAAAAACTGTTTTCTATTTGAATATACTTTAAAATGTAATTTATTTCAGTGATATAAAGCTGAATTTTCAGCATCATTTCTCCAGTCTTCAAAATCACATGATCCTTGAGAAATCATTCTAATATGCTGAATTTATCTTCAATGTTGAAAACAGCTGTGCTGCTTATTCTTTAGTGGAAACGGAAACCATGATTTATTTTTTCAGGACTCTTTGATGATTAAAAAAAGAAAACTTTTGTAATATTAGAAATGTTTTTACTGTCATATTTGATCAGTTTAATGCATCACTTTCTTAATAAAAGTCTTAATTTATTTTTGAAACAAACCTTACTGACCTCAATGACCTGAATGATAGTGTATTTTGAAACTCAAGTGTTTGTTCATGAAGACTAAATTAAAAACATCATTTCTCCCATTAGACAACCAGTTTGTAGTCGGCCTCACAACTCACAGTTTCCTTAGAAGCAGATTCATACTTACACATATTTTCCTGCAGACACTTAATCTCTCTCTCTCTCACACACACACACACACACATTCCTGTGTGCATTCCACTGCACATCTGCTTGTCTGTCACTTTTATTAGTGTATTTGTTGGCCTGTTTCTATTGAGTCGGCTCAGAGTTATGCTATTGTTTGCCTTTCTGAGTAGGAGTACAAAAAAATGCATGCATACAAACACACACACACCGCTTGCCTCAATGCACACACACACATGTATTCATGTTTTATTTATATGTTACATTTATTTATTGTACATTATCATAACAGGTGTTGTAAACGTATTTGGCACTGAATGATTACCATATTCATAGATTTACAAGGCTCTTCAAGTAGCGTGATAGTAGTATAGTCCTTTTTTGGACGATTATTCATATCCGTAGGGAAAACACCATATTGCTCAATTCCGCCTTTCCACTCAGTTCCTTTCCTGAGGCTGTCAAGCCTGGGCCGACAGGTCATTTCTGGGAATGCCAGGCAATGCTGGAATAATCCAGGGTGGAATATAGTACGTGTCGTGTTATCAGGAAGGGAATGCTGAGGAAAAAGAAGTGTGGGAGTCGTGTTATTTCCTGCAATACAGTGGAGCGCTGCGGATCGTGTACACTGGGTCTGGGTGGGAATACTGTATGCTTGATATTGAGAGCTCAGGGAAGCAAGAACCCAAAACACGTTTGGCATCCAGGGCTGCGGTGCCAAGATGTTCCTCCTCTCCATTTCAAGATCCTAAAATGGGGCTGAGGAGATCCTGGTCTGTATCAGAACATGTCAGGACATCCCTTGACGTGTAAACAACTCCAGCGGGTCACCTTTGGCCGTTCTCTTGCTGCTTATGCTCGTATGCTCACCAAGGCTGCATTTTTTGTTCAAAAATACAGTAAAAACAGTAATATGACAATATTGTTATATTTAAAATAAGCGTTTTAATAAACATAAAAAATAATCAAAAATAACTTAAATTATTTAATTTATTCCTGTGATGGCAAACCTGCATTTTCAGCAATCAGTTGAAAGGTATAAAATAAACATATAAAATAATCCACAATGGCTTAAATATAACAGATTTTTATAGATTTTAACATATCATCAGCATGAATTATAAACAGAAAAAAATACATGTTTTATCATATTTTTCACGTTGTATTTAAATATCAGCCTGTCCAGCTTTGATCTTGGAGACTAATAGTAAATAATATAAGTAATATTATTAAACTCTGATAAAATAATAAATTAGAATAAAATTCAAAAGAGTAAAATGTTTCATTTTTGTTTAAAGAGTTAAATTCTCCTATTCTCAACAATGCTGCATTTATTTGCTTAATAATAAAGTAAAAATGTAATATTGTGAAATATTGTTACAATTTAAAATATCAGTTTTCAATGCATCTTTAGTCATATTTTTTGACATTAGATTTAAAATTTAAATTATAATTAATATAAATTAAAAAAAAGTTAAAATAGGTGTTTTCTGTGAAAATATTATAAAAATGTAATTTATTCCTGTGATCAAAGTTGAATTTTCAGCATCATGACTCCAGTCTACAATGTCACGTGATTATTCAGAAATCATTCTAATATGATGATTTGCTGCTCAAGAAGCATTTCTCATTATTAGCCTCTTTTGATCTCATTTCTTATTCTGTTTCTCAGTTCTTGCTCTTGCATAACACACATCAGCTCAGAGGTACATATTGTTCCTCACCGGTTGAAGTCAGTCGTGAGTCATTTTCGCCGCTGCTGATTGGTCTGCTGTAGAAAGCTTTTTTGTTCTGTGACTTTTGTGTCAGAATAACCACGACAAAGCAGTCACAATTGACAGGAATACAATAGTAAGTGTGCTTTGAGGCGTCAAAAGGGCATGAGTCACTGTTTCTGAAGCACTGGGTCTTGTGAATGTGGGAAACACAGCATGACTGACATCAGTGCGGTGAGAGCCCAGATATGCACCGACATACATGTACACGGCGGCTTTGTGATTTTCCTGTCTGCTCTGTGTGAGGGTGAGGCAGTCCGTCCCATTGAGTCACTGGTACCATGCAAATATTCTTAAAGCAGCATGCAAAAGTTATGGAAATCAGGCCGACTTTATATCACTGTGGAATGTGCCGTAAGGGAAACGCTGGAACATGTGCTTGCGCTGATCTCTCCATCTCTCTCTCCATCCCTTTTCTCTTTCTCTGTGTATTTACCTGCTTTCTTCTGCCTTCTCCACCAGTGGAAATGTCCTGCAATCGAATTAAACAGCGTAAATTCTTAAATCAAAGCGATGTGGGGTGACCGGGGCTAGTTGTCACATGGGCAAGTCATTACAATCTCAGTAACTGTAATGATATTTTAATGAGTTTTATTAAGGCTGTGAAGAATATTCCACACACACGCGCGCACACACACACACACACACACACACAAAATGAAGCCTGTTTCACACACACACACACACACACACACACACAAAATGAAGCCTGTTTTAGGATCACAAAAAAACATAAATAGGTACAGAATTTAATGAGAATTATACTAAATTCCAAGACACTTGTATAAAAAAAATATCACCCATAATCACCCATAAAATAGACTTCATAGACATTTCACAAAGATTTCTATTTCAAATAAATGCTGTACTTTTGAACTTCCTGTTAATCAAAGAATCATGAAAAAAGTGTGATTTCCACAAAATATGAAGCAGCACAACTGTTTTCAGTATGGATGATAATAATAAGAAATATTAACTACAATAAAAGCAGCAAATCAGTATATTAGAATGATTTCTGAAGGACACTGAAGACTGGAGCAATGATGCTGAAAATTCAGCTGCACATCACAGAAATCTGTTACATTTTACAGTAGATTCAATTAGAAAACAGTTACTTTTAATTATAATTATATTTTACAATGTTACCGTTTTTGAGTCTAGTTTCACATATATTTTTATTCTTCTATTTCTGAAGTTTTTTAATGAATAATGAAATCAAATAGTGAATTTCCCTGTATGTCTCTGTCCATCCAGAAGACTCGGTGTCGTCTCCCACGGGCCCCGCCCCCATGGACCTGCGTGTAGGTGAGCGTCTGGTGCGTCCGGGTTCAGACCCGGCCTTCCTGTCCCCTCTGCACCCCCCTCTGCTGATCAACCCCTTCAATCCACAGCACTGTTCCCAGTACAGCCAGCAGCAGCTTCAGCGCATACAGGTACATCTCACACTGAGCTCCGTGCAGTCAGAGACAAAGACACCTCTCATACCACCGCAAAACACATGATCAGTCTGTGCAAGAAACTGACATTATTTACAAAATTAATACCTCTAATCCATAGCATCAGGCAAGCAAGGAAGTCTGATTATTTTCTGCTAACTGGTTCTTTTCAATTTAAGCCCAATAGGACACATTTTATGGTTAGGGTTATTTGACTGATGATTATCCAATTGGTTTTACACCTGAATGCAGCAATTTCAGATCCTAGGTACAACGGGGCTGAAGGTGCCTTTGAAATAATCCACTAAACCACTAGATCGCACAAAAATGTGGCGTGGCACTTTCCAAAGCATCTGCTTTTCAAGATGCACGTGTATATTTGTCTGATCCTTGACGCAAGATAATTAATAGATGGTTGAATTTTCCATTTGTTGACATGACATGGTTAGATTCAGGTGGTAAATATCATATATTATGTTGTGTGTCCATCTTAGAGATAATCACCATGTTTAGAATGAAACCATCATATTTAAAAACATGATCATATTAATCATATCATATAATAAAATATAATTTGTTGTTACTGCTGTAAATCTATATTAAATTATTATGGGATCTCCTTCAATGGTTTCAGAATCTTTACTTTTTAAAATGATTTATGTTTCTGTACTTTAAAATATATTTTTATATTAACATATTTTAATGGCAGTATATTTATTGAACATAAAATATTAATTTATCAAAATTAGCAGAAAATAGTACAGACTTTGCTAAAGTGATTGTTTTGAATGAGTATTAACTTACATTATTATTACAAACATTATTTTAGCTAAAGTATTTATATCAAAGGGGGTTTTAAAACAAAATAAATGAGTTATAAATGATTTATTTCCACACAAAATCTGTTGCTCCATAACACCTACAATAAAAATACCTATAACAATACTACAATTATACATAGATAATGTGTACCTAAACACCCGTCGTACCTTAACACCTAGCATTAGATTAGCATTAGCATTAGCTCATTTTTACCTGGACAATGAGTTTAAAGGCAACTTATCTGTAATTGGTTGCTAAATTGATGAACAAATAGGTTAAATTCATGAATAGAATAAATTTATGAACAAATAACTTTATTAGCCAAATTTATTTCATGAATGAGACCAAATGTATATGTGTATTTACTAGGCACTTAATGAGCTTGATAAACTAATCAGCATTGTTATGAATAACTATGACTGACAACTCCTCTTTTTGTAGTCATATAACATGGAGCAGCATCTACGAGACCAGGAACTAGCGAAACAACAGCTACAGCAACTTAAAAACAAGGACAAAAGTCAACAGAGTGAGTGACACACACACAATAACACAATATGAGATTCTGTTTGTGTCATTTCATGAATGAAATGCCTTTAAAATGAAGCACTTGGATTATTGATCACTCAAATGTCACTAATATGCATCTTAAGCACCGAGAAAGAGATTGACAGTTTAATTTGTCACAGTTCTTCAACTAAGAAGAACCGAACATGTATGTTGTGTTGTGGAGGTTGAACAAACAGTTTCAAGAATTTCGGTCGATATAATAAATGTACTAAATCGACTGAGAAAAAGAGTTTTCCATTGTGCCAGTGCCCTTTTTAATAGTAGCTCAACTGAAACAGGGCCACGACTGCCTCAGGAAGTAGCTCTGAGAGTAAAAACAAAACTTTGTGGTTGAAAACACATGGGAGGAGTCTGCCCTGAACATGGGAACCCTGTTGTTCTATAAAGGTATTTACTGTCTGACTGCTGCTAGTGACCTGCCAGTTACAGCAATTACAGTTCGTGCCATGCTGTACCATACAATAGCATGGGGATTTTTGCAGACATACATGAACGGATGGATAGTACTGAATAATACTGAATAATAGTTAACATATCTGCATGTATTTACCAGTTTCTCCAAGTAATTAAAATATTACCTTGAAATTTCTATGATATACTGCATCACCAAAAAATCTTGGTGCCATGTCCAAAACATAGGTAGAAGGATAGATGGAATGATATTATAGAATGATAACAAAATGATAGATAGATAGATAGATAGATAGATAGATAGATAGATAGATAGATAGATAGATAGATAGATAGATAGATAGATAGATAGATAGATAGATAGATAGATAGATAGACAGACAGATAAACAGACGGACGGACGGACGGACAGATAGATAGATAGATAGATAGATAGATAGATAGATAGATAGATAGATAGATAGATAGATAGATAGACGGACGGACGGACAGACAGACAGATACGATAGATAGATAGATAGATAGATAGATAGATAGATAGATAGATAGATAGATAGATAGATAGATAGACGAAAAACAGACTGGATGGATGGACAGATGGACAGACAGACAGATAGAGTAGATAGATAGATAGATAGATAGATAGATAGATAGATAGATAGATAGATAGATAGATAGATAGATAGACAGACGGACGGACAAACAGACAGATACGATAGATAGATAGATAGATAGATAGATAGATAGATAGATAGATAGATAGATAGATAGATAGATAGATAGATAGATAGATAGATAGATAGATAGATAGATAGACTATATGATGGATGGACGGACGGACAGAAGGGCAGACAGACAGATACAGTAGATAGATAGATAGATAGATAGATAGATAGATAGATAGATAGATAGATAGATAGATAGATAGATAGACGGACGGACGGACAAACAGACAGATACGCTAGATAGATAGATAGATAGATAGATAGATAGATAGATAGATAGATAGATAGATAGATAGATAGATAGATAGATAGATAGATAGATAGATAGATAGATAGATAGACGGACGGATGGACGGACGGACGGACGGACGGATACAGTAGATAGATAGATAGATAGATAGATAGATAGATAGATAGATAGATAGATAGATAGATAGATAGATAGATAGATAGATAGATAGATAGATAGATAGATAGATAGATAGGGATTTTGCACTTTTGCCCTCTGCATGTCTGTAGTAGCACTGTGTGTGTGTGTGTGTGTGTGTGTGTGTGTGTGTGTGTGTGTGTGTGTGTGTGTGTTCAGTAGAATTGCTCCATTGTGATCATGAGCATCTCCAGAGCACTCCAGAGCTGTGTCATGCTGCAGCGCTTGGTCACGCTGCCAAACATTAATACCACTTATGTTGTTGTTTATTTTTCACTGAATGAGAGCAGTAATTATCCTGTTGAATCGTGTTGCACTGTTACAGTTAAACAACATCTAGAGTCTGAAATCTATTGTCACCAGATTTTCTTTTAGATAAACCGCACATTAAGCAGATAGTGATTTGTTGTAACAGTCAGTGCTGTTCTTGTCAATTCAAATCAATTACTCACTTAAAAACACATTTCCACATCAGAAGTGAAGGTGATGCACAATAGTCTCTCGCACGGTGATAATTCACTGCAGCTGGAGGTTTTTTTTTTATCTAGCTGATGCTATGACTGTTGTGAGAGAAAGCACCTGCAGAGAGGTAAAATTAATCGCTCAGCGCAAACTGTAACTGTGTCAATATTGACCATATTGGTTAGAGCCAGCGTGACATAAAGCCGCCACATAAAGGCCGCTCTGGAAGGACAGGGAGGCACTGAGTCAACATTCAGTTTCCTTCCCTCGACCTCACTGCAACCTCGGCCGCACAGCTCCACAATAGAGCTCAACCACACTCACAATGCAAGCCCTCAATAGAAACATCGCTGACATTTTTCTGTGGGAGAAAACTGCCATTTTAAAACAAAATTGGGTCAGTGACTAGTAATATCAGATTTGCCATGTTTAAAAAAACTTGCCTTACTTTAGTTACTTAACATGGCCTATTACAGTACCAACTAAACTAAACTAAAATACACTAAACGAAAATAAAATATAAAATAAACAAAAAATTAGGGATGCACAAAATTATTGGACCGATATCCGAATCGGCCGATAATGGCTTTAAATGTACATATCAGCATCGGCCCGATGAATAACATGCCGATATGCCGATATGTCTTGCCGATAAGAGGAATATGTTAACTCACATGTGCTCAGGGTGTGCTAGTGATTAGATCACATCAGCAGTGTGACTCATACTTGAAGCAAAGTTTTGCCTGAATGATGATTAGATTCATTGCTTTGGATCGCTGCATTTAAATGGGGAATGCACTACAGAATGATGAGTTCGGTGAGTGATAGAGTAAACAGTAATAGCTCGTGCAGAAAGTAAAATACACGAATAACATTTAGACTATAATCCATATCTAATAAAAAAAAAAATTATACCATAAAACAAAAAGAGTTGAAAAATATCGGCATATAGGATATCGGCAAAAATCCAATATCGTAAATCACAAACATGACACTTTATTTAATTTATTCATTAATGCGTAACATGTTATATTTTTAAGAGCTCTGAAAGATCAGAATTTTTACAACTCTTTTGCTTTAGACCCTCTACAAATGTTAAATCTTAAAATAAAATGTTAAAGTTATACTGCGGCTTTCTGAAAAAAAAAATGCAGCGATTGATATATAGTTTATTTATAGTTATTTTCAAAGCTTCAATGTAATGTGATTATAAAAGAACTTCATTATTGTTTATTTGATTCTAACAAAATAAGTTCTTGTTAAAAACTAACCAAAATGAAAATAAAAATAATTTGCAAAATATCGGCATATAGGATATCGGCAAAAATCCAATATCGTGCATCCCTACAACAAGAGTTGAAAAATATCGGCATATAGGATATCGGCAAAAATCCAATATCGTGCATCCCTACTAAAAATAACATAATACATAATAAAAAATTCAAAAATTAAATTAAAAATGTAAATTAATTTTAAAATAAAAATAAACTAAAAAATAACAAACAATAAAATAATTGTAAAAAAAAAAGCAAAAATGAAAATCAATAAAAATAAAAAAATGTAATTAATTTAAAAATATTAAACCTTACAACAAAAACAAAAAAAACCAAAATAAAACAAAAAAAAAAAAAACAAAAAAATATTAAACCTTACTTTATTTACTTAAAATGGCCTTGTCCAACTAAACTTAATTAAACTAAAATAAAATAAAAAAATAAACATGATGCAAAATAAAATCAAATATAAAATAAAGAAAATAATTTAATAGAATAAAGAAATAAAATTAATATTATTGAAGAAATATTTCAAATTAAATTTAATTTAAAAACAATATTAGTATACTTGACATTGAAAAAGATTTATATTTGCATTGCCACTTTTTGTTAAAAATGTGGTTTGGCATTATTTAATTGGCTGGTTGTATTTATGGAGGGCCACACTCTCTGAAAAAATTAAATTGAGAATATTACATTTTAAAACTGAGAATGTTTTGCTTTCTTTGTTTTTAATTGGCTGCTTGTATTGATTGACAGGTGCTGTGGCCAGTGCGTTGGTGAAGCAGAAACTGGCGCAAGTGATTCGGAAGAAGCAGAAGGCGGTGCTGGAGAGGACCAGCTCCAACCCTCTGAGCAGCCCGTCGGTCGCCTACCGGTTAGAAACAGCTCTCATATCCACCCGCAACTGTTAAAGTACACATGAAAACTACATGCTTTTCTTCAGATCTTAAAATAAAGGTCTTCTGTGTTCCCTCAGGGAGCTGGTTCCAGATCCCAGCTCTTCAGTACAGCCGCTCCTGTCCTCCACAAATCCAGCTCTCAGCGAAGGGCCTGACGAACCACCCCTGAGACGAGCAAGTATGTCACCGTCACACATGCATGTAAACAACATCACATGACAGTTCATTCATCAGCATCCAGATACAGATCAGCTGAGAACGGGTGGGATGAGTGTGGAAGCCCTTCAGACAAACTCTCAGCGTCTCTCTTTCCTCCAGGCAGCAGTCTGTTAACAAGGCCTTGCGTAACTTCTCATTTACCTCTGAAAGACACTCCCCTGTCAGCCCCACGGGCAGAACACCGCGTCTGGACGTCCAGTTACTCACATGAAGCCACACAGTTTAGTGGTGCTAATCAACACTGTAATTATTGCACATATTTTTATGGGTTCAGGATTTGCTCTAAACCTGTAACTGTAAAAGTCTGTTCACACCAAACACAAATGTGTGGCACAAAAATTCAGTCCAGTTTTCACATTCAATTAGTGCAGTGCAGATAGACTCTCCGACAGAAGGTTAAATAAAGAGATGAAATTAATAAAATAAATATTGGTCAAATGAACCCCAAACAGACTGAATGAAAAGGCAGATTCACTCACTGACAGTAGGTGAAAAAGAAATAAAAAGAATAAAATAATACAATTAATATTAATAAAATTAAATGAAAATGCAAATTTACTCTTACAGTTGGTGGAAAAGAAATAAATAAAAAGAATAAAATAAAATTAACATGAATAAAATTAAATGAAAATAAAAATCACAGTCAGTCAGTCAGTGAAAAGGAAATAAAGAAATAAAAATAATACAATTTATATTATAATGCGAATGCAAATCCTCTCTCTGACAGTAGGTGGCGCTTATAGAAAAAACAGCACAAAGAACACCAAAAGTTCAAAAAGGGAGTAACAGAAAAGATAAGGAAGTAAAACAGTCGTTACATGTTTTAAAACAGCCGTTCAGATTTTTTATTCGTGATGCAATACTTAAAAACAAAAATACTTCCCTGTTATTCAGTCACTCATCAAAATAGTCTGTTTGTGTGTGTCACCAATTTGTAGTTTTATGTAACAGCGTCAACTCTGGTCATGTGACAAAAAGGCACTCATTGACTGGTCAGTTTTCATCGCTATGTGTCGGAAAAGACATTAAAACACCTTTACGTGTCAGTCTCAACAAACACATTTAAAGTTTTGTACTGAATAGTCATCTTGATATGAACAGGCCTCAAGTATTTAACTGTGCGGTTTCATTCAAATAGTACAAACATAAATGCAATATACAATAATGCAAATCCCACAGCTGGTTCAGAAGAGCCAGCTTTTACTTTATTAAATGATTGAGTGGTATGGATGATAAAAAGTGCACAAATTGTAATCACATATGCATAGGGACCAAAATATGATTCTGGAGACGTTTAAGCAGCCATCAGAAAAAGTTCAATTGTGACTCTTATCAGCCAGTTTTCAGCATCGAACAGAACGTTCTGCAGAAGAACAAGTTTTCAAGTAGTCCTCGAGAGAGTTTCCAAATACTTGACCTGTCCACTTCATATCAGTTCAGGATCACTTTGTACTCGATGGTCAAAAGAGGAAGCGTTTAACATGACGCTGCGCAGAGCCATGCCATTCACTGGTAATGATGAGCTAGTACAGCTGTGGAATTACAGTTCTCAACACGTCCGCTGCCAGAACTAGTGTTTTTACAATGACAAAAACAATTAGCAGGAAGTACAGCAGAGATTTCAGAACCACCTTCTTTTCTGAACCAGCAACAAAAGCTCAGAACTGTGACTGTGTGATCAAACAGAGGAAGTAGATGCTACGTTTGCATATACTGTAAGTAGTTACAGGTCAATAAACGTGCAAAACCACATCTACTGTAAATCAACTAATTACTGGGTTATATCAATGAGCAGGCGAATAGTTGGTCTTAAAGGGATAGTTCACCCAAAAAATTACAATTCAGACATAATTTACTCACCCTCGTCTTCTAGGCATGTTTTAATGAAAACTGAGATATTTCTGTCTGTTGAAATAAAAAAAGACAATTGAAAAAAGTTCAACTTCAAAAACTTATAAACTTCAAAAAGTTTATAAAGACATTGTAAAGGTAATCCAAATGAAGCAAACACACGTAATACAACTTTTCTGAAGAAACACGAGAGCTTTATATGATGAACAGATTTAATTTAGCTGTTATTCGAATATAAACATTGCTAAACACACATACATAGAGCTCATCAAATGTGTTAAATGCAACAAACTTACTTGCAGGACAGAATCAAGAAGGAACATCGGAAGTCCTGAAATGTTTCTTTATACTGAGCTAAAAAATAAATGTAGAGATACAACAGTTACTGCTAGACGTTAGCAAACATGCTAAACATAGCATGCTATCAGTGCACTTTAAAGCATCTCCCCTAAAATCAGAGAAAATAAAGTTACCCAAAGTTACTCAGCTAGTTACCCACCCTAATCGTCTTCTGGCTAATTTTTATTTTTTTGGTGTGTGTGTGTGTGTGTGTGACTATGTTATTTATATCTCAGGTGTTGACATGCGGTTATGTCGGCCTGTAGGTTGTCTGTGAAACACATGCTGGTTGTTTGTTGTGGTTATGTCGATTTTATTGATGGTACTGTATATTTTCATTTATACACATGGTTGTTATTTGTCATCATGAATGGTTACTTTTTAAAGGGCGCTTTGGCGACACGTCAACACAGGCGTGTGGCACAAATAAACTACAACTGAACCTGCAAAAGTACAGCAAACGATCTTGTTGACAGTTAACTAAACGACCCAAACTGACTGGAAACTTCCTTTTGGTTACGTTATTGTTGTTTTGTTGTTGTTGCAGCCTCAGAGCCCAACCTGAAGGTGAAGCACAAGTTAAAGAAGCACCTGAACACCCGTAAGAGCCCGCTGACCCGCAAAGAGAGCGCGCCGCCCGCCGTCAAACACCGCGTCCCTGATACGCTGGGTAACTACAACTCATGTGTGAACTCTTTTGATGTATTCGTATTGTATGCACAGATACTTATTTAGTTGTTTTTTTATAATTTTGTAAAAATGAAATATTGTTTAGGTTTTTTCTTTCTTTTAGTTGTACATATTTTGTGAGATTAAACTAAATGTTCTCATGTAGGCCTTCTGTCTGTTAAAGTAACGTTGTTGCATAGTTACACTCATTTAGCATACATGAGCATACAATTTTAAGAAATAGTTAAAGTTAAAACTCTTTCATCATTTACTCACTCTCATGTCATTCCAAACCTCTTCAGAACACACATTAGGATATTTTTATGAAATCTGAGAAATTTCTGTCCCTCTATTTCTGTCCCGCAGCTACCACTTTGATGCTTCATAAAGAGATCATAGAACGAATCCAAATGAATTGAGCAGTTTACATTTTTTGAAGAGACTTGATCGCTTTATATAATGAACGGTTTTAATTTAGGCTTTTATTCACATATTACATTAATTAAAGCTAGGGCTGGGCGATTCTTCAGATTTTATCAGTTTATTTGCTGCTTCATGCATGAGAGACTGCAAGAGATGCGAGCGCAACAGTCAAACACGTCCATGTTTACATAGAAAAAACTACGGAAAAGCGGTGCAAGCGAATAAAAAACCTGTAAAGAATAACTACTGTATGTCTGATATTTCATGTTTGCATCATGGTGACCGGCTGAAAAACTACAGAACATTTACAGTTAAAAATAGTCTACTGGTGTTATACCTTCAGTCATTTTGAACTTGAATTACCTTCACTTTTGAGATTTTTTTTTTTGCTCATTTTTTTGCTCATATTATTTCTGAACATGTATAAGACAAGTTTGTACAAGATATAGTTGTAGCTCATGCATCTTTTCTGCAAAGATATTTATTTGTTTAACATTTACATCATGTTGACATCTTTGTGTGCGCTGCACTTGGAATGGAATGTGCTTTAACTAGAGGGTTAATAAAGAACAAGTTACTTGAATCATGTTGCAGTAGTTATATTTTCAAGTTGACTAGTTAAAAATCGTGAAAAATCCAGAATCGGTCAAACGTTCTGAAAAAAAAATCTAGTTTTAATTTTTTAAAGCACACAATATTTACGAGGTCCGTTCTCGTGTTGCGCATTATGTTTGAGCTTCTGTTTGTTCTTGTGCATCAAGCAAGTATGACTGAGCTTCAGTTTATGTCTGATGATCAGTGTTTATATGTGAATAAAAGCCTAAATTCAATCTGTTCATCATATAAAGCGGTCAAATCTTTTTAGTAAATTTGGACCAAACTATTTGATTCATATGGATTCGTTTTACAAGCCTTTTGAAGCACTAAAGTAGTAGTTGTGTAGAGTATCAATGGAGGGACAGAAATCTCTCAGATTTCATTAAAATGATCTTCATTTGTGATCTGAAGATGAACAAAAGGTTTGGAACACCATGAGGGTGAGTAAAGGATGACAGAATCTTCATTTCTGTGTGAACTGTCCCGTCAGTACATGTAGTGATGTGCCGCTCATGTTTAGACTGACAGATGTGTGTGTTGCTCTCAGATTCGTCCCCCAGCAGCAGCAGCACTCCAGTGTCCGGCTGCAGCTCTCCAAACGACAGTCTGCCCAATGAGAACGGAGTGCTGCCCGCCGCCGCCAGCCTGTCCCATGAGGTAACAGTCCTCACACCCCCAAAATACACTCCTCAGCCCGGTCTCTAAGGTGTATCTTGGCTTCCTTATGATGGGAAGTTCTGGTAATGCAATTATAAATCCTAACAATTATGGAAAATGGCTCATTATGTAATGATGTAGTCAGTCGGTGCAGTTTAAATGTATTTAGCTTCTCCCTTTTTAAAAAAAAAAAAAAAAAACTTTTTTTTTTTTTTTTTTTTTTTTTGTGGAGAGGACAAACTCCCAGAAACACGCACACACACACACACACACACACACACACACAGAGGCATGATGGGACGGTTCTTTAATATTCCTCTGGTGGGTGTTGTTTGTTGAGAAAGCGGAGCTTGTTTCAGGAGGTTCCTGCTTCGCGCCGCCCTTTGGCATAATGACATGTTTTAAACAAAGACACAGGAGAAGGACAGCTGCAGGCAGCTGCCAGGACACCCAATCTCCAGTTTCCATCCCAAGCCTCCTCATCCCTTTATTACTCCATTTTTTATCAAGAATAAATACACACCCCATGGAAATTAATGTAAATTAAATTCTTTAACATTTTTTAACATTTATGATGGTTTTTCTTTTTCTTTTTTTTTTTTCTTTTTTTTGCAAAATCCGTAGTCAACAAAATATTATTATTTCTTTTTTGCAAAATCCGTAGTCAACAAAATATTATTATTTCTTCAATTGAATCAATTGAATTAAATATTCGGTAGGAACCAGTTCTCACTATTAACTAGTTGCTTATTAGCATGCATGTGACTGACATATCGGCTGTTCATTAGTACTTATAAAGCACATATTAATGTCTTATTCTGACCATATTTTAGATCCCTTAATCCTGCCTCATACCTAGATTTAACTACATTACTAACTATTAATGAGCAGCAAATTAGGAGTTTATTGAGGCAAAAGTCATAGTTAATAGTGAGAATTAGTCCCCAAACTGAAGTGTGACCCAATTTTATGGCTGATTATTATAAAACAAATCAACATCAAATATAAAGGTATCTGTAAATTAAATGCATGAATAATGGTTTGCTGAAACATATTATCCAAAACTAGGCCTACTGTGAATAATAGTAATCGAAAATTTTTAATTATAGAATACAGATATGAAAAAAAAAAGTCAAATGTTGACTGTCTGTGGTTGTTTTTCTTACTTTTAGCTGCATTTCCCCCACCAACACCATCACGATTCTTCCTCCCCGGTGTGTGTGTGTGTGTGTGTTTCAGGCTCAGAGGCTGCTGTTGCAGGACGGCTCTTTAGCTCACTTCACAGTGCAGAATCCCTCCGGTCTCCCCACCATCACGCTCGGCCTCCCCGCCAACACCAAGGTATCGCAATCAGCCTGACAGCCGTGGTTTCTCTTACACTCAGGGATCAGTAATTCCTTACAAGTATTGCACAACTTTAACAAACTACAGTTAAAATTATAGTTACGTACTTCACATGTGCTTTAGTTTGTTAGTCTGTTATCAAAATAAGTGTACTTCTTTAAAATATTGCAAAGGGTTATTAAAATAGAATGACTGAAAATGTACTTTAAAGTAAAATGTTTAATTTGACATTGCAAAGTTTAGTTAAACAAATAGGTTGGATCAGAAAATGTATAAACTTAAGTGGTCTTTTATTTCATTAATATTATATTATCTGCAAGTACAGTTTTTAAATATTCTTTTAAGGTTTGAAGTGCACAATTAAGCACACTTCTTTATCGCAAGAGATGTTACTTTTTGAATTTACACAAGTTTTATTTTGGAGTTGTTTTTGAGTTATTTTTCTGTTTATAAAAATAATGACAATACAAATAATTCTGTTCCTAGATGATACTTGGTCAGTATAATTCATAGTAAAAAGTAATATATTTAAAATACATTTATTTCATACAAAGTATAGTTCAGTTCAAACCTATTAACATATCTGCTGACATATTGCTCGAGACTTACTGATATAAAAATTATAATTAAACTTTATTTGGAGTACAAATTGTGCACAATGCACATTTCTTCTTATTAAGCCTAAAATGTGTTTTAATGTCACTGTTGATGAGGATTGTTCTATCTTTGAATAATATCAATTCTTGTCAACTTAAAAAAAAAATACCACTTTGAATTTTAAAATCATCCACAAGTAAGTGAGAGCCTCAGATAACATGAGAATAACTAAAATAAAAGTAACATATGAAAGTAATGAATTAACACACTAGTTCTCATTTAGTTTAAACATCAAGTGTTGACAAAATACAGTACCAAAAATTGAGTTGTGATAGTTTCATGTTGTCTTAGTTGCATAAGTTTTTTATGTTTAGTATTATTTTTTAAATGTGTCAGAACTGATAACTCGTTTAGAATCACTGTAATGTACTTTTCTAGGGTAATGCATCATACGATAATATTGATGTGAGTTATTTTGAGGCTGCAGTTTAACTCAGAAGCTGGAAGCGTGTTGTGAAGTGGTCTCTTGTGGTGGTGTGTCTGCAGGCGGAGAGTGAGCTGGGCTCGCTGAAGCTGGGTCGTGTGCCCGTGGTGTCGGGGGCGTCTCCGGTGCTGCTTCCTCTGGGTGTGGAAGAGCAGAGCGGGCCGCTCATGCAGCCCGTCCTCATCCTGGAGCCCTCCGGACTCGTACACACCCCTCTCCTGGCCGGTAAGAGATCTGAACACACTCTTGAGAGTTTGACTGTGAGGAAATGCTACTCAAGTACTATATGCTTGATGTCTCCGCCATCTAGTGGTCACTGCTTGAAACAACAGTCTAGCTGTTGGGAATAACTTAGCAGTGACAAATTATTTTCAGAATATAAACTATATTTATTTATTTATTTATTTGTATTCGTATTCATAGTGTGTAGTTTTTATATTTGTTTTACACAACAAACAAATATAGGATATCAGGAAAAATATACATTACTTTTTAAAAATTTTAATTTTTTTTATTTAATTTTATTATTTATTTTATTAATTTTATTTTATTTGTAAATTTTAATTTTTTTTATTTAATTTAATTTAATTTAATCTTTTTTTATGAAATTAATATTTTTAATTGGCAAGGAGACATTAAATTGAATTGAAGTCTTTTAAATTATTAAACAATATATTTTTGTAATAATTTTTTTAATACAAATTTTCAAATAAATGCTGTTCTTTTTAACGATGCTGAAAATTCAGATATGCATTACAGGAACAAATTTGAAAATATATTCAAATAGAAAACTGTTATTTTAAAATAATAATGTTTCAGTTTAAAAATAAAATAAATATTTTTAAAGATATTACACAATATTAATATCAATATACAATACAAAATTAATTTACTTTATTTGTGATTAAATAAACAAAACCTTTGCGAGCATAAGAGACTTCTTTCAAAGACAGTTTATATTGATAATATTTATTTTATTAGATTATTTATTATATTTATCAGATTTTATTTATCAGAAAATATTAGTTATATTATTATTAAGAAAACAAAATCCTAAACATAAAAAAGGGACAGTCTAATATTTAAATACAAAATCAATATCAAAAATATTAATTACATAAAGTATGTATTTACAATTCATGTACTATGTTCACCGAGTTCCTGATGTTATATTCATCTATTGTTATATTAAAGCCATTGTGGATCGTGTTTATTTTCTGATTTGTGTGATCTTAACTGTGTGGCATGATATTTTGATATCTAGCAGGAATATTATGCTTTCATCTCCTTCTGTGGTTCTGACAGTATAATCAGATTTGTCCCTGCTGTTTGTGATCAGTTCCAGGTCTGGGTCCGGTTCCCCTGCAGTTCAGCGCGTCTGGTCCTCATAAGCCGCTGAGCCGGACCCGCTCCGAACCGCTGCCCCAGAGTCCCCATGCGCTCCATCCTCACCTGCTCCAGCAGCAGCAGCACAGCGCGCAGCTCCTGGAGAGACTCAAGCAGCAGACTCACCTGGGCAAGGTACACTGCACACTTTACTCTAGGACAGGGAGGATGCAATGGTTTTTGACATATCAGAAGCAAATCTCTTTAGATGTTTGTAGTCTGGATAGAAAACAGCATGAAATCTGATTTATTTTACAAACCTCATCCAAAATGCATTCATATTTGATTTGAAATGCAGTTAAAATCAGATATTGGAAATGCTTTTTTTTTTTTTTTTTGTGGATGTGTTTCCCAAATGGAAACAGATTGATCCTGATCTCTGTGTGTTTGCCGCAGCTCATGTCGAAGTCCAGCGAGAAGCCTCGCCTCCGGCAGATCCCGTCAGAGGACATGGACTCCGAGGAGGTGGGGCCGTCAGCAGGCGACGCCCATCAGGGCAGGGTGAGGGCGGAGTCTCAGAGAGAGCTGGAGAATCAAGAGGAGCAGCTCAACCTGCAGCACACCCTCATTCTCAACCAGGTTAGACACAAACCACCACATGCTTGAGAACAGCAAAACTGTGAAATATTTTTACAATTTAAAATAAATGGTTTCTATTTTAATATATTGTAAAATATAATATATTCCTGTGATCAAAGCTGAATTTTCAGCATCATTACTCCAGTCTTCAGTGTCACATGATCCTTCAGAAAATTATTCTGATATTCAGATTTACTGCTCAAGAAACATTTCTCATTATTAGAGTTTTATTATGTTACAATATTTACAATATTTTGTAATTTTATAAAGCTATTTACTGTCACCTTTGAACAATTGAATGCATCCTTGGTGAATATAAGCATTCGTTCCTTATAAAAAAATAATAATAAAAAAAAAAAAACTACTGACAACAAACTATTGAACGGTAGTATGAATAATTTCAAAACCATAACAAAAAAAGTTATATTTTGTAAAGAAAATAATACATGCTTGTTTTTACCATTGGGATTTTTTTGTACATCTTTTTTTTTTTTTGAAAACAATTAAGTATGTTTTCCCTCCAGTTCTCATTTAAAGTAATGTGTGTCAGTGTTTCATTTTTGAGTTTGTTTGAAATTCTCATTATTATTCATTATAATTTCCATTAGATGTTCATAACTCCGATACAACAAAAAGGCAGTACAATGATTAAAAAAAAAGTTTTTATCATCTTATTTTATTTTTATGTTCATTGTAATTTACATAAGCTACTATAAGGTGTAAATACCATTCATATATCATACACTGTATCATAATTTTGTCACATCACACAAATTGCATGTACTGTAGTAATACTTTTCAAAATAAATTATTATATTTTATTACAGACATGTATCTGATGCGGTTTTCATAAAACATGCTGAAATGCTTTCTTTGCAGTCACGTCTGTGGGAAACGCAAAAGCAGCTCCAGCACCTGCGCAGACAGACGGCTCACATGGAGACACTGGCGGTACCCATGATGCTCGGCGCCGCACACCGGCCGCTCTCTCGTACGCAGTCGTCTCCAGCCTCCACCTCGCTAACGCTGCCGGACAAAGCCTTGCCTCTCACCACGGCGCCGGAGCCGCCCCAGAGCCAGCCGCGCTTCACCACGGGTACAGAGTCTCCACCAATCACACGCCGCTCTGCAGCTGATCATACACTTACACTGACTGACACCTCAATGTGTGTGTGTGTGCAGGTCTGGTGTATGACTCCCAAATGCTGAAGCACCAGTGTACATGTGGAGACAACAGCAGCCACCCAGAGCATGCTGGGAGAATCCAGAGCATCTGGTCACGCTTGCAGGAGAGGGGCCTCAGGGGCCAGTGTGAGGTATTTACAGCATGCACTTCCTCTCCTTTCCTAAAGGGGGCACTGATTAATCTGTCCTACCATTATTTTCAACAGTCTCTTGAACACATCCACATTAAAGGCACAGTTCAGTCCGAAATCAACATTCTGTCATCGTTTATACACCCTAATGTTGTAACAAACTTGCATGACTTTCTTCAGTGCAATGCACAATAATTTGGGTCCTTTATTAATAAAATGTATGTTAATAAGTCTCTGTAAAGCTTCAAAGTGACATAATACACAATAAAGGTGTTATTAAAGTAGTTTACATCACGCATCCAATATATTCTGTATTATAGTCCACTGTATTATAGTCTTCTGAAGCTATGTGATTAATGTGAGGAACAGACTGAAATTTAAGGGGATAATTAAAATGTAAGTTTCATCTACTTGTTCCAAACCTGTATGAGTTTTTTTCTTCTGTTCAGCACAGAAAAAGATATTCTGAAGAATGTTGGTAACTAAACAGTTGACGGTAGCCATTGACTTATATGTTAACTAAATATTATGAAAATAAATACTAGAAGTCAATGTCTACTGTCAAGTGTTTAGTTACCAGCATTCTTCAGAATATATATGTTTTTCTTTCTTTTTTTATTTTTGTGTAAAAGAAGAAAGAAACTCATAAGGTTTGGAACAAGTGGAGGGTGAGTAGCCTAAATGAAGACAATTTTTATTTTTGGGTGAACTATTCCTTTAAGTAGGGGTGCATGATAAATATCGGCCGATAATTAATGCACATTTTTTGCATTAATTTGCATTAATCAGGTTTGTGAAGGACTCATTCACACCTGTTTTGTGAACTAATTTTCAAATAGCCACTTAAAGGTAGGGGTGCACGATAAATATTAATTAATGCGATAATTAATGCCGATAATTAATGCGCATCTTGTCAGTAAAGCCGGTTCTCTAATCAGTGGTAAATTCCATCAGGTGCTGATTTCACACAGAGCAGCTGTTACTACACAGAGCCGTTGTTAACTGACAAGCTGTGCAAATCCACTTTCATTATCACCTGATGGAATTTACCGCTGATTAGAGAACCGGCTTTACTGACGAGATGCGCATTAATTATCGGCATTAATTATCGCATTAATTAATATTTATCGTGCACCCCTACCTTTAAGTGGCTATTTGAAAATTAGTTCACAAAACAGGTGTGAATGAGTCCTTCACAAACCAGGTTAATTCAGAAATGAAAACGATTTGCTCATCCTCAAGCCATCCTAGATGTATATGACTCTCCTCTTTCAGATGAATACAATCAGAGTTATAGTAAAAATGGTCCTGGCTCTTCCAAGCTTTATAATGACTATGAATGGTGGTCGAGTTTTTAAGCCCATAAAAGGACATCCATCCACCATAAAAACTTGCTCCACATGGCTTTAGGGGGTTAATAAAGGTCTTCTGAATTTAATTGATGCACTTGTGTAAGAGTAATATCCATATGAGACAGCGGCGTTCCAGCGGATGACTTTTCGAAAATTAATTCTCATCTTTTTAATTTCTCAGTTCACATTCACTGTCATTATATCGAAGAAAGATATTCGAAAGCTTCCCTGCTTTTTATAACTCCAAAGGTGACACCATGAAAATCCTCTCTCATGTCTTTGATGTTTTTGCTTCCTCTGCAGAGTATTCGGGGAAGGAAGGCCACCCTAGAGGAGTTACAGTCTGTCCACACCGAGCGTCACGTTCTGCTGTACGGCACCAATCCACTCAACCGCCTCAAACTGGACAATCGCAAGCTGGCCGGTAACACATCCTCACACACACACACACACGGTTCACATCTGATAGACATGATTCAACTGCAGCTTGGCCAACACAACACCTCATTTTTCAAAGCTAAGGCATGCAGGCATGCCAATACACACGAATATAAGCGACTTTCAAAATGACTAAAGGGTTGGAAATGTCGAGCTGTGAATGCGAGAATGACAGTTAATCTGCTTGACGTCACTCTGTGTTCAACAGGCATACTGTCACAGCGGATGTTCGTCATGCTGCCCTGTGGGGGAGTCGGGGTAAGTGAAAACACACACACAGTCGCACACACTCCGTAACTTGGTAATAACCCTGCAAGAAACATGTTAGATAGGAAATTAAGTAGACATGCATGATATGTTGGTGGCCAGTGTATTACTTGTTGATAACTGGGAAAATTTAATTGAGTGCTGTCAAACAATTAATCGCGATGAATCACATCCAAAATGTCTTTGTTTACATAATATATGTAATACATTTATTATGCATGTATACATATGTAAATACAAACACATGCATGCATATATTTAAGAAAAATATGTTGTTTATATATATATATAATGAATGAATATGAATGAATATATAAATATATAAACGTAAATATTTTCAAAATATATACTGTATCTGTTTGTATTTATATATACATAATAAATATACACAGTACACACATATATAATGTAAACGAAAACTTTTATTTTGGGTGTGATTAATCATGATTAATCGTTTAACAGCACTACTTTAATTATTATTATTGATACGGAAAGTGGATTTACAGCAATTTTAGCAAAGAATGTTACAGTATTTTCATTTTTGGGCACGTGCAGTAAGACTTAACCTGTCTCATGAATTAGTATGTGCATATGAGCATGATGCGGAAACATTTTATTTTGATGATCCACGTTCGACACTATTTACTATTACTACATACTGTAAGTAACTTTCCAACAACATGCCAGCTGTCTCTCATTAATCTGCCACTACATGTCAGCTAACTCTCATTAGAGTATGATTAGTCTGTTAGGGTTAGTAGATTAAGTTGATATGTACTTGCAGAGTTACTTACAGTCAGTAAAATGTCTGTTGGGGAAGCATCAAATAAAGTGTTAGCAGATATTATGCAGACAGTCTACTCATACTCTGATGACTTCTGCTAGTTGACATGTAGTTGCAAAGTTACTTATAGTTAGTAGAATGTATAAAGTGGACCATCAAAATCAAGTATTACCACATATGTTGTTTTTCGCCAAGTTCACATCTTGTGTGCTCTGTGAAGGTTTAATTCAAGACCCATATGTCATTTTCCATTGTGTTTGGACAAATTTTAATTGGGTTCATCTGCTATTAGTAATAATAGACCATGTGTTAACACATTAGTTTAGGGACCAATTCTCACTAGTTAGCATGCATATTACTAACGTACAGTATTAGCTGTTTATTAGTACTTATAAAGCACATATTAATGCCTTATTCTGCATGGTCATATTTTAGATCCCTTATTCAGACCCCATTCCTAAACTTAACAATGACCTTGCTAACTATTAATAAGCAATTAGGAGTTTATTGAGGCAAACAAGGTCGTAGTTAGTAGTTAGTTAACAGTGAAAATTGGTCCCCACTGAAGTGCACACAGACCATTTCACTTATTCTGTTTATGTTTTAAGAAGTAATAAGTAAAAGTAAAAAAAAAAAAAAGTGACAAAAAGCAAATGCTTTCTCACATACAAATGCTTACTATAGTTTTTGAGTGAAAAAAAATATTCTTTTATTGTTATAGTCAATTTGTGGCACATCTATTTGATGTTTTATTATAAACATATTTCGTAAATTAAAAGGGATATAATGCAAAAATACTGTTTATTGGACATTGTTATCGTCCCATAATTCACCCAATAAATGAGAAACCTGTCAAAATGTACTCACCCTCATATTGATCCAAACCCATGAAGCTTTTGTTCTTTTTCAAACACAAATGAAACATTTTTAATATTCTCAATCTATTGGTAGTCTACACAACCAAAACTTTAACACATACAAAAAATTACTAAAACAAAGCAAAAGCAATCCTCGTAAATGAAGCAGTTTAATCAAAGATTTTCACATCTATTGCTCAACACATAAAGCTCAACAAATATGGTAAACAGAAACTCATCCGTACATGTCTGATTCATAAGAAGAAACCTCATTGGTTCTCACACATCGTACAATCACGATTGAGCTTCTGTTTACCATACCTGATGTGCTCGATGTATGTACTGTATACTGATGAGTGTTTATATGAATAAAAGCCTAAATTAAATCTGTTCATTGAAGAAAGTGGATGTGTTTCATCAAAATACTTGGCTTAAAATGCTCTATTCATATTGATTATTTTTGTGTGTCTTTTTGAAGCATCAAAGTTGTGGTTTCATGGACTTTCAGTGGAGGAACAATTAGGCAAAACAACCACTAAATGGTGACCCAGCATTAATCTTGATGCACATGTATGTGTGGCTGAAGTACATGATGCCATAGAGTGTCCCATTTGTAATTGTAAGTTTAAGAACAGTGATCATGACATTTGTGGCCACTAAGTTCCCTCAAAGCAAGCCCACACTGACACCTGCTCTAGAAGAAACCACTGGCTGACACTCAATATGTTAAAAGTGGACTCGCCGGTCCCTTCTGGGACAGATCTGAGGTCAGAGAGCACTGATCCCAGCGCAGTCTATCCGGGCAGAACCGGCTGAAAATTGGGAGAAAATGTTGAAATCTTCACTCTGACGATCAAGCTCAGAGCAGGTCCATGTGGAATGATTGGAACAATATGTGCCATGAAGGATAAAAGAAATTCCAGCCCTCTCATTGTTCACGCTGCCAAACCACAAGCAATGTTAAAGTTCGGCAAAAAAAAAAAAAAAAAAAAAGGATGAGGGAAAATGAAAGAGAAAAGAGAGAAGGAAGATGTGGGGAGCAGGGCAACAAACAAAAGGGAGAGAGGGGAATGTATAACCTCATTCTTTCTTCTCATGGCCACCCCGTACTCTCCTGCCGCGTATGAATACAGTTTTATATGTAAAGTAATGATGATCTCTTTTCTCTTACTAGTGCTGTTTACTAAAGCGAGCATCACTATTGCTTCCACTCAGAGTTGGGGGTTTGTTCATATCACATGTATTAAGTTGCACTGTTGAATTATACCTCAAATTGATTTATTTAAATAGATTTTGACTTGGCGGCTGATAAAACGCATGATAAAATCCTATAGACTTGAGCACGTGACTGTTTTATCAGAGTTTTGGAGCACTTGGCTTCCCATTTAAAGGCATAATAATAAAGGCATAAATTTTGTTATATATTTCGCTACCTCAGGTTTTCCCAAACCTGTATGAGTTTGTTGGTAACCAAACAGTTAACGGTAGCCAGTGTGAAATTAGTGTTATCTGGTGTTTATTTGAGAACATATGATTCCCAGTGAGTGCCCTGTTCGAGCGTTTACTTTTACTTATGCTCTTCGTCAACTTTGTGAAAAACACTACTATAATATGGTTACAGATGTCTAAAATTACAAAAATACAAATCTGTTTAGGTTATTGATTTTTACATTTTTAATAAAAATATCTCAATATGTTTAGCAAATATTATGTAAAATAAATATAATTTCAATTACAGAAATTCTTATTCATGTGTTAATTACTATCATTAAAATAAATTGTGCAATATCATATAGGTCTATTTCAACTTTATATCAGGCATCAGCCACCCTCCACCCTGCACCCTAAGAAATATTAATATTAACCTAAGACATAATTTTTTTTTTAAAATTGTCTGTTTTGTGCCAGTGTGAAAGTGTAGCTATGCAACTACCCAAAACATCTAAGAAACCATCTAAACTTCCACTAGCAACCAATCAGAACACCCTAGCAACTGCATTTAAACACCCTTGCGTCTAGTACATTTCAAAAGTTTGGGGTCATTATGATTATGATGATTTTATATATATATATATATAATACTTATATTCATCAAAGCATTGAATTAAAAAAAATGTCACAAAAGATTTCTGTCAAATTAATGCTGTTCCTTTCAACTTTATAATTATCAAAGAATCCTAAAAAGGAATTCTATTATGGTTTCCACAAGAATATTAATCAGCACTGATAATAATCAATGAAACATCAAATGTTTCTCGAGCAGTAAATCATCATATTAGAATGATTTCTGAAGATCATGTGACACTGAAGACTGGCGTAATGATGATTAAAATTCAGCTTTACATCACAGGAATAAATTACATTTTTAAAATATATTAAATTAGAAAAACAGGTATTTTAAATTGAAATAATATTTCACAATAGTACTGTTTTTACTGTATTTTTGATCAAATAAATGCAGCCTTTACAAACATATAAACTTGAGAAAAATATAACATTTTAGGCATGATAACCTACAAGCCGGTGTATCGATGAGAGGCCATGTTTATGGGAATATGGAGACCACACACAAAGAATATTTAAACATGCCATTAGTATGACACATAACAGGAAATCAATTTATAGTTTCGCTCACTCCAGCCTCTTTCTTTCAGTGTATTCTTGAAATGTAGTTTATGTTCTGTAATTTGTAACACACACTTCGCCTTGTGGATGCTTACAACAAAAATAAGCATCTAAATACTTTAGCACGCATGAGTGATCTTTATACAAATATGGTTGGATAAACATGTTTCGTCAATGCCATCTGTTTGAAAGCATACAGCTGGTTATTCATTCATTTGAATAGGATTACACTCAGTTTACTGATTGGTTTAAATTGTGGATTAAAATTGAGATGGTTAAAATATGAGTTCAGATTCCACCTCGTCTTGCCGTCTGGGGTGTTGTTGACGAGCACATCTCTAACGCATCAGTTTGCTGTATGTGACGCTGGCATCGTGCAGCCGTGCCCTTCAGTTGAACCGCTGTTTGCGGCTTTGCAGATTTATGAACGCTGATCACGGCTGTCATAATGATAAATGTGCTAGTGTACGCCAAGACAATTCAGCTACATCATTTTATTCTGGCGGAATGGGTGACTGACAGAGATTATTTGTCAGGGATTACATGAGCCAGGGCTTGGGTGGAGGCGCCTACTCGCAGCAAAAAACTGTGAAACATTCACAAAATCATGTGTTAACTTGGGTTTAAATGCACATGAATCACTGGAGCAAAGCAGAGTGGTTACATCTTAGTGGATTAGAAGACTCAAAATCTGCAGAGGGGTAATTAAATGTAACAAATAATGTAAAAATGTAGCATATTTTGGAAATAAAAAATTGCCTTAATCTTGCCATAATCTTTTAAACAATTGGGAGATGTTGAATCACCTCAGTTTCTGCGAGGGAAGAACACATGTATACTCGAGTGCATTATGTATTAGGTATGTTATGGTCTTTGACAGACATCATGTTATCAGGCCGCTGTTTTATTTTTTCTTCTTTGAAAGCACTGGTGTAGTCAAAACATCAGCTAGTGTGGGTTTTCCAGGAAACGCATGTAGTCTCGTAAATACTACCGCATATTGTGCGTGTTATTTTTTGACAGACATTGATGTTGTTATGATTCAAATGATGTGGATTTGAAAACAGATGGACCGTAAGTTAATAATTATTTATTTTTTAGCCTGTCGCAAGTTTTCAGAGAAGTGGTCGAGGCCGATGTGAGTGTGATGTTGATGTTTTTAGTTCTTATATACGTGAGGGGTGAACTACCTGAGTGTTTTTTGAGTCCTGGAGATGTTCGAAGTGCCTTTTGCGTAGTTCATTATGCATGTTTTATGAAATGAAAGTGTATATTGTGGCTTAAATTAATTACATGTTACTCAGAGGTTGACATGTTTGTTGGTCAGAAATGTTGCATATAGCAGTTGCAAATTCGTTGACTTTAAAAGAAAATCAAGTTCATTTCTTTTTACCGGAAAAGGAGTGGTTTTGATGCACAAATTTGTTTTTATTGTCTCTTATAACAAACATATTTTGTTTAAACCCATGAAAATGCAGATCCCGCTGTAAATAACTAGTGTTGTGCTTGTATTTCGACAGGTGGACAATGACACCATCTGGAACGAGATGCACACGTCCACAGCGTCCCGCATGGCGGCCGGGAGCGTGACAGAGCTGGCCTTCAGAGTGGCTAAAGGAGAGCTTAAGGTCATTACAAAAAAATATACAAAACACTGTTGATACCTAATAGGTCAAATGCTTCTTCTTAGACAAATGAGTACAGAATAACTGACAATGAAACATTGTTCTACTGATAATTAATGCAAGCAGCAGCTTGTCTGTGGCACTAAGGAACATTCTTTGCACCTTGTTTACCCCTAAACAGTACTATCTTAAGGGTATATATTACTTTTCTAAGGTACTAATATGCACCTTTTATGGGTAGATATGGTACAAAGCTGTCCTTTTAAAGGTACTGTCCAGTACTTTTCAGGTGTGCAGCAGCTTTCTTACACCACTGGTTAAGTATCTTACTAAGAAACAGCCCGATCTGATGTTACTAGAACTGAAACAAACCCTGAGCTCTGTCATAGCTGTGCACAGTGTTGATGAAGCTGCGTTGAAACTGTAGCTTAAGAAACTACAAAATACTCAAAGTAAACATCAACATTACAACAAGAAAAAGAAAACATTAAAATGTCGTTAGCCTAAACATTTCAGTGTAAAATGAATCACTGAATCATTTATGTGACCATGCAAACAAACTGATTCACTAAAATGATTCAGACTTCAGTAAGTATGATTACAGAGTGGTTTTATTTTCTCAGCTTGCTCTGCTGTAAAGCTGCATGAGAATACAGTGTGATTTAGCATTTTGTCACGCTATAATGCAACTTGTTGGAAAAAGTTGCTTGTTGCTATTTTGATTCACTACTTTCAATAAAACAAGTCTACTATCATGCTACTGAAAAATGCACTTAGTGCCACCATCAGCTGTGCACCAACCCTGGCTGTGCAGTTATAGAAAATTCAATATTATGCGTGTTCACGTTGCATTGAAATTACCATAATTACAAGATGACAACTCTGAGATAATTACTTCCTTAGGCACAGAACTTAAGCTCCAGAGTGAAATGCTTTGCATTAATTTACCTCTCACAATGCTTTGAAAAAAGAAACCACACCAACTACCACTGGTTATGGTAAAACAGCATATCAAACGAGTATGTGTAGCATTTTGGTGAAATATTACATGAAATGAGTCTTCTGTAACTGTTTGTTGTAATTCTGACATTACACAAATGCATCTTCAATCTAAACACTTGGACCGTGTGTCAACCAATCAGAATCAAGTACTTTTTTCCTTCAGAGGGTCTTTGTAATTATCGTTGCTTCAAATAAAATTTAACCAAGTAGCAAACCGACCAGATCAAGCTGATTAAGACGTGGAAAACTGTAACGATCATAAAAGAATAGTTCAATCACTCGAGTCCCCTGCTGGTAATTAAACTTAATGAAGGTTATAGGGGATGTTTCAGTTTTATGGCTTTAACTGAAAGCGGAGGCCAGCTTGTTGAAGCAGTTTGGTGAAAACATGGTTTCTGTGTGAGAGGCGACTGGTAAATGCGGAGTTAATGACATGTTGGTTTCAATCTTTCAGAACGGCTTTGCTGTGGTCAGGCCACCAGGACATCACGCAGACCCGTCAAACCCCATGTAAGTCTGCCTGTTACATTCAGAAATGCCTCTGGACATAATTTTTTCGCGTTTAAGGATGTGGGTCTAGTGGTGGTTGCAGGTTCGAGCCTGGCCTGCGTCATGTTTCGATCATTTTTTTGTGACTTTCTGTCTGCTTTTCCACTACTGTAAAGTTCTTCAGATAAAAGAAATGCATAAAAATAATACAAATTTAAAAATTATCTTAGATTTAGTTAAGTTTAATTGTAGATTTGCCATTTTTTATTTTAAAAATGTCTGTATAGTTTTTATTCATTTTTATTTCAGTTTTAGTTGTAGTTATTTTAGTACATGTACAGTAGTACATGTTTTTTTTTTTTTTTTTTTTTTTTTTTTTTTAATTGGTCACACTTTAGTATAGGGAACAATTCTCACTATTAGTTGCTTATTATCATGCCTATTATTAACATATTGGCTATTTATTAATTAATACTTATTAAGCACATATTCTGCATGACCATATTCTACATTCCTAATCCTACCCAAATTTAACAACTACCTCACTAATTATTGATAAGCAGCAAATTAGGATTTTATTTATAAGTCGTAGTTAATGGTTTGTTAATAGCAAGAGTTGAACCTTAAAATAAAGTGTGATCATTTTATTTTATTTCACATTTATTTTTTTATAGAGAAAAACTGAATGGTTTTAGTTTTAGTTAACTAGAATAATCCTGTATAGAGTATGTAGTGCCGTTGAGTTTGGCTCTGTTTATTGTGGACATGAAGTGAAATTCTTCTTCCTGTACATGTGTGTTGATGGCATGTTTTGAGCAGTGGTGTGTTTGTGTGACGTGGGTGTTTGTGTGTGCACTCTGTCACCTCGCATTCGGGCAAGTGTGTGTGTGTGTGTGCAGCGTCAGCACGCCTGTCTGTGTGTGTGGATATTTATGGCTTGATAATGAAGGTTTGGAGGGAGCGGGAGGAAAGACGCTGATTTATTTCAGCAGTTATTAGCCTGCTGAGTTCGCTCTTTCCAAATTTCTCAGCGTTTCACCTCGCTCCCTTACTTCCAAGTGCATATCTAATCATCTGCTGGAAGATTCCACGTTTATTATTTGTGTATATGGACAGCATTTAAATGCTTTTAGATGACTTCAAGAAGTTATAGTGAAAAATACTAACAGCAGACCTGCACATCCGCTGAGTTCAGTTGCGTGAGAAAACTTGTACATAGTTTTGTTGTTCCGTTTCCAAATCCTCTGGCATTTAGTGTGGTTGGATGCCTCACTTTATCTCTTTCTCTCACTCTCTCAGGGGTTTTTGTTTCTTCAACTCGGTGGCGATTGCTGCTAAGCAGCTCCAGCAGAAGCTCAGTGCCAGTAAAATCCTCATCGTTGATTGGGTGAGAGCTCTAAACTCAGCCAGTGTTAGTTCTAGGGATGCAACATTCTTGCACATACCAACAAGAACTTGATTAGTTTCATGTTATGGCCAATAACTGATATGATGGCTGATACATGAAAACCATACTATTATGTCTGTTCAATTTATGGAAATTAAAACAATAATGCTGCTATCAAGAGTTTATTAGTTAATGCAGCACAACAGAGTGACACAGAACGACAATAGAGAACAATTTATTTCAATTAAATAGCCAATAATGGTAGATTAAATACAGTATATCAGCAAAAAAACAACTAATATTCTCTTATAATCAATATATTACCAATACACTATATATAGTTGGCTATCAGTGCTAAATGATTACTAAAAAAACACTACAATTATTCTGGAATATTTAAGTGATGCCTATTTCAACATATTGTTCTGAACTGATGTGAATCTGAGTTACTAAACTGTATTGGTTAACAAGCTGAATTGATTGAGTTTATCAGTCACTGAATCAAATCACTTCCAGATTTTGGTCTTTTTTCGTCCTAATAGACCAGAAACGAAGGTAATGCTGATGTTAACTGAACAACATCCAAAATGCTACCATTAAAAGCTAACAAATGTTAAACATCTTAATGTGAATGATAAAGTAACCTGATTGTGTTTCATCAATCATGCAGGATGTTCATCATGGCAACGGCACCCAGGAAATCTTCTACAATGACCCCAGCGTCCTCTACGTCTCTCTCCATCGCTATGATAATGGGAACTTCTTCCCCGGGAGTGGTGGACCGGCAGAGGTTAGTACGCAGAGATTATTGATCATAACATACGAGCAAATACAACACTCCTTAGTTTGTTTAGTGCTGTGAAACACTATAAGCTCACAAAAAACTCAGTGTGTCACACTTGCGCAACTGTGTTCCAAACCAGAACTGGTTGCATCATGGCCTTCAGCACAAAAGGATCACAGTGAGAGGATGGTTTTCAGTGTTTAACAGCAGTGCCGTGTTTGATTTGTCCCAGGTGGGTTCTGGTGCCGGTGAGGGATTCAACGTTAATGTGGCGTGGACCGGTGGTCTGGAACCTCCCATGGGCGATGCTGAGTACCTGGCTGCCTTCAGGTATTAGTTTCACTTGGTTCATTTGCTGATTTAAACTAACTGAGGGGAACAATTCAGCAGGGACAGTACTGAGTGGAAACCAGGGGTGTCCAATCCTTCTCCTGGAGGGGCAACGTCCTGCAGAGTTTAGCTCCAACACACTTGTATAGAAGTTTCTAGTCATCCTGAAGACCTTGATTAGCTGGTTCAGGTGTGATTTATTAGAGTTGAAGCTAAACTGTGCAGGACAGTCTCTCCAGGATAAGGATTGGACACCCCAGTATAAACTGTGCCTTATCTGAATATATGGATCCATTTTCACTTAAATAAATGCTTTTGGTTTCATAATAAGTGAAGAAATGGGAAGATACCGTAATTATTTAATGAAATGAATTTGCTGACTGAAGGGTGTTAAGACTATGCTTTAAGAGCTAGTTGAGCAAACTAGCAGTTAGTCAAATTAGATCAGTCCAATTTTTTATATAACTGAAGTAAAAAAAAACATTATGACAAAGAAAAAAGTTAGAGGACTTAATGCCCATTCACACCAAGGATGGTAACGATAACAATATATTTCACTCTAAATCATTCTAAAATCGTTCTAAATGTAAAAGAATAGCCAAGCCCCCACTCCAACTATAATGGTACAGAAGAAAACTGGATGATAAAAACATTGACAGCCAATCAGAATCCATCCTGCTTTATACAGCTCAAGCATTTAAAGCGGCAGATGACAAAACTGCAGTGCATGCTTAAAATAAACAGAGCGTTAATCCAGGCCATTTATAAGGCCATTTATAATTAAGTCTTTTTGTACCATTTAAGAATGTTAATGGCCTTAAATTTAAACAATTAAACTGAGGACCCGCAGAAACCCTATAAGAACAGAAACCGCCTAAGAACCGACAGTTCAGTGCAAACATTTCTGTCATGCATTTGGCAAAAAGGTTTTGTTTACTATGCATTTTACCTTTGAAATTTGAGGCAAGTGCAAGTGTTTGTGAGCAGTGGTGTGATGGTGATTTAAATAAAATACAGATTTCCAAAAAATCCAAACATATAGTTATCCCCTTGAACTTGGTAAAAAGATCATCTGTTTTCCATCTTGACTGAAAAATACTGTGTTCATGGTCAGTTTTTCATTTATTATTTGCTAATGTTAGTAAATGTTTACGTTTGAGTGCACGTCCTACTGCGCTGTAATTAATAGTTGAGCGGTTGAAAACTAGCGACCTCTCCTGTTTGGAGACAGTATTAACATCATAAACTGAAAGCGATCTTTTTCGTGACTTACTTTTCAGATGTTTTAAAATTGATCATCTGAGTCTAATATGATCCAGCGGGCTGTACTAAAATGGCCTGCGGGCCGCCAGTTGCCCATTCCTGGTCTAGACACTAATATAATTTTAGTTATCTTTGTAATCATTATTCTTGGGATGAACAGGCCTATAAAAGGGATAGTTCACCCAAAAAGAAAAATGTTGTTATCCATTTACCCTCACGTCGCTCCAAAACTGAATGAGTTTCTTATGTTGAACACAAAAGAATGTATTTTGAACAACGCTGGTAATCAAACAGTTGATGGTCCCCATTGACTTCCATAGTATTTCTTTCCTTACTATGGAAGTCAATGGGGACCATCAACTGTTTGGTTCATTTTTGGGTGAACTATAACTTTAAAGGGATAGTTCACCTTCAGTTGCTGGTCCCCATTGAAGGTAAACTATCCCTTTAATTTTAACTAGTCTAAGCAGTTCATGCAACCGGTTTGATTTATCACCTGAGGAAATAACGCCCTGAGCAGCATACCAAGATTAATTACCCAGTTGCTCACATTTTATTACCCAAACTTTAATTTCAGCTTCAGTTTCAGTTTTTGGCTAAATGCAAACTTTTATTCCGTTTTCTGTGTTTCTAATAAAAATTTCTGCAATTTCTGTGATGGTCTTGTTAGTTTCCATTGTCGTTTCACAAACACAGTAATTTAGCATTAATCCTTATGGTCTGTGGTTGTGCTAGTATTTGGTAAACGATAACCGAAAACGCTGTCTTGGGAGTAAGCTGGTGTTAAGTGTTGTGTCAAGGACACAATGGTGTTAGCAACTCTTCTTTCAAGGATCTCCTGTGGTCCAGATGTTTAACCACAACCCCACCACAATGCACTTTATATGTCTTGTAAAGTCCTTACATGGCCTGATTATCATCAGGTCAGAGTTCAGGAAGAAGCATTTGACCTTCCATCATGTTTCGCCAAAGAACCTGGTCTTCTTCATATGGGCGTCCATCATTATTGCATTGGTTTCTCTCCTGCGTTCTTGTGCACTAGTGTTTGCACTGAGACATTTGGGATTTTGTCAGGAATTGGACGCCCGATCATATTGTGATCAGTCTTTTAAGTTGGACTTCCCCCTCTGCGTCTGCCAACCTGCATCAGTCAAGGTGTTTATTATAGTCTGAAACGCTTGCAGGGCTTCAAATGATTCCCAGCTTTTTCATTGTGTTGGGATCAAACTCAAGCTTGGCCACTTCCACATGCCACTTAATTGCCGCCGGTGGGTGGTTTTATTAAACGTTTTTAGCATTTTTTGAAGGAAGCCTGCTTCGGGATTTTGGTTTCGGTCCAAGGAGGCGCTGCTAACCACACACTAACCAGGATCCCTGTGTGAAAGTGGGTGGGCGTCTAAAAGGACCTTTAAGATCTTTCAGGACTGAACATTTTGGGAATGTTCTTCCTCTAACCAGCCTGTCTCTCTTTGACTTCCTGTGTCTTGTACACTCTTTCTCGTCCTTTTATTGGTCTTTAATGAATGCTGCGCTCTCTCTCTTTCCCTCCACCCAAACTAAAATTATTCCTCTCCACACAGGGGAGCGTGGGTAGTTTTATTGGTCTAGAGGGGAGGCGGAGTTGGTTACAACGGTGAGGGTAGGCGGAGAAGGGGGGAGTAGTGGAGGATCCTGGGTAATTAAGGCAAATGGCTCCCAGATGGTGGGCTGTCAGTGACGTGAGGAGAACGACAAGCTCCAAATGGGAACCAGATGCAGCGGCGGTCGCTTTGAACTCGCCGGTGATGCGCTCAAGAGGCGAAATCGCTGGCAGGGCTGGCGTCCTCCGAGCGCAAGAAAGAGGGAGATGAGGAAAAAGAGGAAGGAGGACGGTTATTAACAGAACCCAATTCAGACACTTTAGTCACTGGGATTGTCACACTGTGCTTCGGCCAGCTTCATTTTTGTCAAATTTGTCAAATATAAGAGGAACGCCACTAGTCTTTTTCTTCTTTTGAGTCTTTTGGCCAAGTTTTTTGCATTTTTGGAAAGGTTTGATCAGATCTGATGTTAAACTGACAAAACAATTTATCTGAAACTATTTAACAGCAATTTTACAAAATCGACTTCTTAAAAAAATCTACTAATTAAAGATAAATAGTTTTGTCATTCTCGTGAGTTAGATTGTTTTGATGAACCAGATGATTCATGTTCATAACTGAATGATACGATTCATTTTTCGAGTTCAACTCACTAGTTGCAGTGGTTAACGGGTGAAGATTATCTATAAATAATAAACTAAATTGGAATGACATGAGTATGAGGAAATGATAGCTATTAACCAGCCATTTAACTATGGTTTAAAATTGTGCATAAAGATTTTGAAAGAAAATGCAGTCTTATAAGTGCAGATATAACATTAACCGAATGTTTTTTTTTTATGCATTGTTCTGATGTTTAGGACGGTGGTGATGCCCATTGCTCAGGAGTTTTCCCCAGACGTCGTGTTGGTCTCTTCAGGGTTTGACGCTGCAGAAGGACACCCTGCTCCTTTGGGAGGATACAAAGTCACTGCTAAATGTAGGATTTTTCTTGCATATGAAATATAAATTCTTATAAACAGCTTCAAATTGTATCGAATTTATATACATTTTTAAATAGTCACAGAAAATGTACTGCGACGCTAATGTTGTCATTGGTTTCTCCGCAGGTTTCGGCTTTTTGACTCGGCAGTTGATGGCGTTAGCAGGAGGACGCGTGGTTCTAGCATTAGAGGGAGGTCACGACCTCACAGCCATATGTGATGCTTCTGAGGCCTGTGTCAGCGCTCTGCTGGGACTGGAGGTCAGATTTCATGCACAAGCAAACATCATCACAAGAATGCATTTATTATAGCTTTATAATCCTGTTGTACCATTGCTGGTAACAAATAATCAGCAGTGTTGTTATGTAAGGGTGTTAACATTACTTTTCTGGCAAAGTCTTGCATGACGTGCTCTTTGTTTTAAAGGAAAAACAAAAACACCCTTCTTCATCTTGTTTTCTCTTAGGAGCCTCTTCCTGAGTCGACTCTCCTCCAGACGCCCAATGCCAACGCCGTGCTTTCACTCCAGAGAGTGCTGCAAATACAGAGTGAGTGTCTCGCGCTCCTCTCGTCACAGTCTGCCTCTAATTATCCTGAAATGCACGGGTTTCCTGGTAGCACACATTTGTTTAATTCTTTGTAATTAATTATAATCATGATCGTCGTTGTTTCACCACATGGTTCCTACTGAGCCAAAATATTCCTATAAAACAATGGTATGGGATGCACTACGTGGCGTACACTACCTCTCTCATGCTTTCTGTGTGCTACTGACAGACATCTATTTCCAGTTTTCAACACTGTTGTTGGTTAGACTTGTAATTGTCATTTTAAAACCTGTATGACTTTGTTTCTTCAGTTGAACACAAAAAGAAATGCAGAAAGCTGCTTTTTTCTGACCACTAAAGTGAACAATGATTCATAAAGTTGAGGTCCAGTTGTAGTCTGTATGAGGTCATACAATATCTGACCAGAAAGTCACCATTATCTTTCCCTCTGCTGTAGTTCTCAAACAACATGGAGACCTCACTGGCTCTTGCACATCAAGCTAGCATGTTTGAGCTTGTTTACCATATTTGATGTGCTCTATGTGTGTGCACTGAACAATGTTTATATGTGGAAAAAAGCCTAAATTAAATCTATTCATTTTATAAAGTGATATTGAAAAGTGTATCTCCAGAAGACTTGGATTAAATCGCTTGGTTCATATGGATTACTTTTAGAATGTCTTTATGAACATTTTAACACGTCAAAGATCTGGTTATGTTGAATTTCCCAAATTTGGGACAGAAATCTCTCAGGTTTCATTAAAAATGTTTTAGTTTGTGTTTTCAAACATCTTATGGGTTTGGAACGACATTATTATGAGAAAATAATGATGGAATTGTAATTTTTGAGAGTACTGTCCATTTAAATTTCAGTCTTTTCTTCACACAAAGGCTTCAGAATACAGCACACAAGTTGTATGCAGTATTTTGCGATTGCTTTTAATATTTTCATTTTATGGAAATGAGCAGCTTTGACATTCTGCAAAATATCTATTTTTGTTATTCAATTCAGATAGAAAGTCATACAGATTTGGAATGACATAATGAGTGGTAAATTATGTCACAATTTAGTCCAGTCTGTTAATTGTGAGATTTCTGTCTCAGGTCAGTATTGGTCATCACTGAAGCCGTTGATGGGCACAGTGGGGCAGTCGTTCCTGGGTGCCCAGAGGAAAGACTGTGAGGAAACGGACACAGTGAATGCGATGGCGTCCCTCTCCGTGGGGGTCTTGACCAACAAAAGGTGAGATCTGATGAAGAAATTGTGTTCGATGCAATTAATGCAATTGCTTCAGAGCTTTTGTTGCATTCTTCGATGCTAAACATAAACCTATTTTTTTACAGCCTTGTTGATGAACCCATGGAGCACGACGAAGACTCCCTTTAAACCAGGTCTTTACACGTCTGAAAACTGTCCAGTACCAAATGGCGCTCCACAACATGTGAACGAGCCGTGCCTCAAGACCAGCAGTGCCTCAGGGGGCGTGGCTTCCTCATCACGGCCCCTCCCCCAAGACACCACCTCAACACTGACCACCAGCGCAGCGCGGCTAAGCTAACAACCCGCAGCCACAGTTCTGCCGGGGCTCTGGGATCCACGTCATCTTCTCCATTCACGTACCACACAAACAAACACACTAGGACGCATGAGTGTGTTTTTAACATTCACTAATGCGCTGAAGGACCCCAGTCGCTCAAATATTCACCTCCGGTGCCTCAAAAGAGACTATTTACTTTAGCTGGAGATGCGAAAGCAGATTTGCAGGAACGGTTGAGGATTATTTAACCTTTTTTAAAGGCAGCCCACTTTACTACCCCGACAAGCGGACTGTGCTGAGAGAAAAAGAGGGGTTTCCTTGCACCTGGCAACCACAACGTGGCTCCACTCTATGATGTCATTAATATTAACCAATTTAACCACTAAAGAAGAAGAAAATTATCTCGATAACTGTGGGTTTTATAAATTGTATTTTTTTTTTTTTTTGCACTGTGCATTCCATAATGTGAACCGTGAAATTTTCCAAACCTCTGGGAAAAGAAAGATCTAATTCTCTATCTAGTTTTACGCTTAACGTTCATTTTTTTTTTTTTAAGTGAAGCAAAAAACAGTTGCATTCTTGTCAGGTTCAGTTACATTCTACTTGCATTCCCAGCATGAAGGCTGTAAACTTGAATACTTCGAGATACTTATTTGTACTGATTCTGTGTATCTGATTCAATGCCTCATGTTTTTAAAGGCCAGAGGGACAAACCAGCTATGAGCAAGTTTATTGCACACACCCACCCACCCAAAAAAACACACATATACGCCCATATTTCTGTGCACACGGCGCATCCTTATGACCACTGTACAGTTAATATCGTGGACACAGGAAGTGCTTAAGCTTTCCCTAGACTAACTGTAACGCAAAGTAGCTCAGTCTCTTTTTTTAGACCAAACTAATTTGAATATGATGTCTATATGTGTGTGCGTGTGTATCTATCAGTCATATCTTTTATCTGTTCTGTACTCACAATCAAACCTTGATTGACCACAAGCAAAAGTGCAAAACGACATTTGAATGGGCTCTCGCCGCCACTTTAACGGCAGTGTGTGAAATTCTTTTATAACACAATTGTCTGTAGTATTCACTGATCTTTGTTGTTTTGGACGAGGGAAGTGACCAGCCTGTTAACCTGTGGAGAAGACATGTCTCAAGTTGGTGCGCATTTAATGAGTTTCTTTCATTGCTGCGCACTTACATTTTTTAATAATTTTTTTACGAGGGATGCATTGTTTTTGGATGGCGTTCTGTTTTCCACAGCCTGCACATAGATGTCTAATTCACACCAGTTGTGTGGATGAAGTTTATGGTGATATTAAATATGTCTCTCAGCCTCTGGGATTCACATTTACGCCATCATCAATGAACCGAAATGAATATCACACCAAAACGGACAGACCTCTTTAAATACTGTGCCACTCATCAGCATGTCCGGTTTCAAAAACCGTGTAATTTCTAAACAAAAATCTGTCTAGTTGCGTAATCCTGATGGGCCAAACCGCCAAAAATATTGCTCTGGAAATATTTCTGTAACACATGCTGTATCAGTATCTCAACGTTAATGCCGTCTGGATGGTCACTGGTCGGGACATTACATTTGACTAGTAGCACAGTTCATGGTGCTTGTTTGACTTTTGCATTATGCTTTTGGTTTAATGAACGCCCCGACGGCTCTCTTACAAGTTTCGGATTTGTATCGATATGCATTGACCAAATCTCACCTTTTTGAGTTTGTGTTACTCTGCACAACCCTTTAGCTCTGCATTCACAACCAAATTCACACGTTGACATGCTTTCCTGCGTTCACTACAAGAAACAATCGTGACCTGGCAAATTGCTGTTATTGCGAACATGTGGAATAAAAATAGAGGCATTCCTTGTGCGAGTTTTCTGTAATGCTGCAGATACAAGTATCCAGCACCTGCCCGACCAATAAGTCTTTAATTCATCCCTTTCTTGCCTTGTACCAAACCACTGTGGATAGTTCGACATTTGTATGATTCCATGTAAATAGCACCATCCATTTATCGATGTTTTGTGAGGTTTCATGAAGACCCTGGGTAGCCTTTGCCCATCAGACCCCCGTGAAGACTGTTGCAGACGTTCACTCATTAATGAAGTCATAGCTAATCGTTCAGAACTAGCGGCGATCTTGCTGCATATTTATAGTACTTCAAACAGTGCACTTGCATTTCACCATCAACAAAACATTCCTGTTCATCATCAGACAAACTGAAAGCAAGTTGGTTAGCAACAATTCGACAGCACTTAGCCACAGTTTCACCGCTGTGACTAAAAACAGATCTTGACATTCTGTTGCAGTTTGGACACTGATACGCGTCTTACATACAGTTCTATTTTAGTGGTGTATTTTTACAATAGCTTTGTGCATTTGTACTGTTTTGATATACCTCTCAAAGCGCTTGTATTCTCTCATCTCTCCGAACCCTTTATGAAGTAAAACGGAGAGCGTGTGCTGTCGTCATCGCTCGTGTAAAAGCAAACCAGCGTCGTCTTAATTCTGTCATTTATTCCCTTTTGCCTTCTTGTATGGACAATGTAAATAGTTTCATACGACCAAAAGACTTCACCTACGTGCCTTGAAGTACTTTACCTGTCGACCCCACTAACTGGATCTGTTTAACAAAGCATAACAGAAATTATGTTTTCGAATCTTCCCTGTTTATTTCCCATTTCTTTTATTTCTCTGTGTAGAGAAAAGAATGTCTATTTTGTACTGTTTCTTTCTTCCTAATTAAAAGAAAAGCATTTTTTGTTTGCCTGAATTTCATTCGGTTTTGTCATTTTTGTGTGTACAATCTATTCTGCTTATAATGTCTGAACATCAAATACCAGCGAGCTGAAAGAAATAAATCAAATCCATTCGCACACATCCATTTGTTTTCTATTAATTGAGAAACATTCACTCAGATTTACAGCATGCTCTTTTTATTTTAGCATAGCAATGCTGTTAGAAAAATATAAGATAACTATAGTCCCTGCTAGAAATGACTACAATGCCAGCATTTTCCACCAAAACACAGCTGATGTTGCTGTTATTACTAACTATTAAGTTATTACTAACTTGTAAAACTTGGGAAAAACCACTAAATTCTTCAAAATAATAATAATAAAAAAGCTTACTCTAAATGCATCTCATACTGTTTAAAGATGCCATATTTTAAGTTTAACATGGTGCCATGATACATTTTTTAGAGGTTTTTTCATGCATCTATTGAAGCATCTAAAAATGAATCATTACAATTAAATATTGCACATGCACACAATTCTGAAATGCTTGATTAATGACTGGCCTGAAGAAACTAAATTGCCGATACTGGTTCATCTGGTCACTGGTTTATTCAAACACATTTAGGCTTCTGCTTTAGTTTGGGCCACTATGGCCGTGTGTTTTGCACTTCGATTCAAACATGTGTCTTGTAATTGCTTTACCTAATTACACGTACTAAACAGCAGAACGTGGCACTCTTGTGGCGAGGCGGTCTGTCTTATTTCTTGCCAACCAGACATATATTTATTGAAGCCTCAAACTAAACTGGATAATGCCAAGTTTATGTGCAGACCAAGTTTAGCTGACTTTTTTTCTAATTAACTAATTAGCAGTGTCTGGATTCTAAAGAACTCGTACGAGCAGAACAAGAACACCTCGATCTATCACTTAAATATTTTTAGATTAATTTCTGGGTTTTTTCAATTTCAAATTTGCTAAATGATTTATTTTTCTTCAAATGTTTTTTACTGCACTAAAAGGCATGAACATGCTTGTTTTAAAGTAGCTCTCATAACTTATGAGTGATAGTTCATCCAAAAATGAAAACTCTCACCCTAATGTTGTTCCAAACCCGTAAGACCTTCGTTCATCTTCGGAACACAAATTAAGATATTTTTGATGAAATCCGAGAGCTTTCTGACACTGCATAGAAGGCAACACAACTGACACGTTCAAGGCCCAGAAAGGTAGTAAAGACATCATTAAAATAGCCCATGTGACATCAGTGGTCCAACCTTAATTTCATGAAGTTATGCAAATAATTTTTGTGTGCAAAGAAAACAAAAATAATGACTTTATTCAACGATTTATTCTCTTCCGGGTCAGTCTTCGAGAATCACAATGCATGCGTGTGGTGCTGCTGACGCAGGAGCTGGTGTTCTGACGTAGAACCTGGATACAATTCATTAAACACAAAACATTCTTCGTAAACACGTCTTAAGATTTCAACAGAGAGGATGAATTACTTATGCGAACCAGAATATACAGACGATGAACTCTCATAAACGTCGAAGACTGACATGGAAGAGAAGAACATTTTTAAAGTTACTTTTGTTTTCTTTGAGTACAAACAGTATTCTCGTAGCTTCATAAAGTTAAAGGTGAACCACTGATGTCACATGGACCATTTTATCGATGTTCTTACTACCTTTCTGCGCCTTGAACGTGTCAGTTGCGTTGCTGTCATGGACAAAAAGCTCTCGGATTTCATTGAAAACATTTTAATTTGTGTTCCGAAGATGAACGAAGATCTTACAGGTTTGGAAGGACATGAGGGTGAGTAATTAATGACAGAATTTACATTTTTAGGTGAACTATTCCTTTAATGCATTTGCTAATCACCTAGTCATATTGCAGAATTAAACTTACAGCTTTATTTTTTAAAAACGTAACAACCTTTACATTTAGATGAATGTGGTATATACCATGACACAATTGTTACACTGTCACAGAAGCAATAATGTTGGCTAATATACAGCATAAATGACAAGCGCAACAACTCTGAAATGATCAGATCTGTATATCGGGGAATATAGTGAGTCTACGTAGCATTTTTCCATCAGGCTAGCTGGTATAGGTTAGCTATAAGTGTAGAGTCCTTATGACAGTCAATATCTGCTTCTGCGTGTCCATACATAATCAAAGTCAACGAACGCTGATCACAAATCAGCACTCTGCCACTCAATCAGAGTCATTTCCAGAGTATGATTCAGAGTCGTGTGGAATAATCTGAACAATTTTAGTTCCTTTAGATGGTGGAGGGTCATTTTTATATTTATTTATTTATTTATTTTTTTCGCATTTTGTTGTATTGCTCCATTAGAAGAAGGGAAGGATTGTTGGCTTGTAGTCGAAGCATGATGTCCTCTGGGATAGTGGGATACTGTTGAGACAGACAGAAGGGGAAGAACATGTCAGAAATGTGTAAAAGTAAAACATTTATATGGACAGTATATAGTCATTTTTATATATGCATGGGTTGTTCACAAATAGCTTTTGTGGTCAAAGAAAATAATAATTTAAAGACTGCATGGAATATTTAGCAATTTAAAAAATGCATTTGTCACATAGCATTTGAAAATCGACTTGTGAAGGTGTAAGGGTTTGGATTAAAGACAAACATATTGGATGAAACATTGAGGAGAGGAAGTATTCGATGTCTGGATCTGGATTACTTCATAAACAGCTTTATTTAAATTGCTCAATCAGTTTGCTGGAATCTGCTTATCATCTCAGCCTAAAGCGAAAGAATAATTCCCATGAACACCGACAAACACGTTGACTCATCTCGCATAAATGAAAGACATTGCTGAAGTAATACAGTATGTGGTGAATATGAATAGTCCAAGGAAACCACAGCCTAAAATAAATCCTGACAAAGAGCCGTAGTTACTCTGTTTCCATTAACAGCACACATTTTTTCACAAATTAGCCAATCAAGACTGGATGACTAAAAAAAACAATACCTGAAAATGCAATTTTAATTTATTAAGATAATGATAACTGCCAGAAATGGGTAATAAAAGTGGTACAAAGTTGAACTTCAATGGTATTTGAAGATTTTATTTTATTTTTTTGTTATTTGCAGTGTTCTCAAACGATTAATCGCGATTAATCACATCCAAAATAAAAGTTTTTGTTTACAGAACATATGTGTGTGTACTGTTTATTTATTATATATAAATACACACACACATGCATGTATATATTTATTTCAAACAAAACTTGTTTATTTATGAAATATATTTATATAACATGAATTATATGAATATAAATATATAAATGTAAATACATTAAATATTTTCAAAATATATGCTTTATGTGTGTGTGTATTTATATATGCATAATAAATGTACATAGTACACACACATATATTATATAAACAAAAACTTTTATTTTGGATGTGATTAATCGCATTTAAATGCAGAATGTAAGAAAATGCTTCATAGAAAAAAACATAAAACTCTGCATACCTGTCATTTCTATTGGTGCCAGGGTAAGTTCTGCACATCCCTTGCCTGTTCTTTTGTTAAGTATTTAAGTTAATTTGATTACAGTGACAGCTAGATACTCCAACAGCACATTTTCTCCCAAACTCAGTGCAGAGATGTGAAAAATGTTCACAGATTTAATCTGGACCTGGGCTCAACTAACTTGTTGCTGAATATCTTTGTTCAGTTGCGTTTACAGGGGAATTTCACCATCCTAAAACTACACGGTGCCAGCTAAATATTTCCCAACTCTCGAAGTGCCCAAAAATCAATACCATCGATAAGTCACACGTTCACTAAAATCCTATTCTTCCTATTTGCTAACATCAAACTGATATATATCATCAAACTGAATTAGTGTGTGTTGTATGGCTAGTATCTCTTACACACACACACACACACACACACACACAGACACACACACCTCTGTAACACCCCACAACTGTTTCCAATCATTAGGTTCCTGCATGTCTAGGGCCGGTCGCCTCTGATTGCACGACACTGGATACGAGATCCCGTGAAGGGCAGAGGGAGGGCGATTTACACCCGTGGGCTAAAGGAGAGTCCTCTCCACCTTTCCCTGCTTCCTGTTCACTCACTTTTCTTTTCCTTTAATGATTTTTCTTTGTTCCCTGTTATCTTTAACAGCAACACATGGCCCCTGGTGCAGACTGAGATCACAGTGAAAAATGTGAAATAAATACATATTTGTTTTAAATATGTATTAATTACAAATATATAAACATAAATTTAGCTATAAGTATAGAATATGTATGACCAACACAAAATTTCTTTTATTTTTTTTTTTTTTTTGGAACTTTATAAAAATGTCTGTTTTTTTTTTTTTTTGTTTGTATACACAAAAACAAACCATGGTGGTGTTGTTGAAAAGATACTTACGTGCAGTATGTTTAAATGTACTTGTGGTTAAGGCAATACACACTATGAAATCCAAAGAAAAGGCTACACCAGTAGGCCTGCGTATGATAACCTCAGCAGCATATTATCACAAGCTGGAAGCTGTGCTGAGTCGTATTTAGGTAAACTTGACAAGTCACATGAAATGAATAAATAAGAAAAACATCTGTTTTTATGCTAAGGTGTGTATAAGTGGAAACTCCAGAACCTTAAGAGGAGTTTCGCATTCATGTTGTATTATCAAAAGGGCTATTATCTCTCAAATTATTGAGACAGCATGTTTTTTATGCATTTCATTTTCATACCGTTTACCTGGGGGTGAAATTATTATTATTATTATTATTATTATTATTATTATTATTATTATTATTATTATTATTATTATTATTTTAATTTAAACCAATTGACATATGTTTGGAGTTACAAATTCCTATTGCTGAATACCAATTCCTATTTGCTCAAATCTTAAATTGTTAGCATTTAGTCTATTATAAATGAGTACAACATTAAGATCAGATTATTTCTGCAAAGAATTATTATGTGGTTAGTAAAGCCATTAATATCCAGCACATTGTAAAAATGTCCCCCCCAGACAGTTATAATAAAAGTAATGTCTTGACTGGTTTTTTTGTTTGTTTGTTTTTTGTACCTTTCTGTTGTGTGATAAATAAATTAATAAATATACAAACAGTTTGCTTGTAATGCCTGAAGATCTTTAACCAGATATTGAGTCTAAAGTCAAGATAAAAATTAGCACAATACTTGGAAAATTATTATGCATTATATTATGCATTTATATACGTGCATACGTGCACTTCAGGCATTTATTTATTTATTTGTTTGTTTGTTGTTGTTTCATTCTATTGAATTTGCTGTGTAAATGTGATTCTGAAACAGGTTAACTGTTCATTAGACCAATGGCATCAGTTCAGCGGGCGAGAGCTACTCCAGCTGGTTAAAGGTCCAGCCACAAAAACAGGTTCTGTTCCAGTGCTGCCCAAGCCACAATAAGGGCCGGGAGGCAGTTACAACAAACCCCTGAGAGAAAAAAAACAAAAACCTTCAGGTGTTAATACCCTTACAGATTATTATATTACTAAAAATAATTCTTAATTTGAGGTTTGTTGTAACTGGGCACAGAGCGTCCACGATCAGCGCTATTTAAAACAGCACACAGTACAACCTCTGTCTGTATGAATTCTGATATATATATATTTAATAAGATAATTCACTCTGCATTCTCTGTGGAATTAATTCAACAACTTGGGTTTTGGGTGCCTGTTTGATTATGCATGATTCCACATACACCATAAATGGAGGAAACACTGATCGTATGATGTAGCCTGTGTAATAAAATAAACCCAACAAGTCCATAATCAATGAGCAAGTCATTTTTTTTGTATTTGTGATAGAGAAGCTTAAACTGGCAGATCAACAACTTGGACTAAAGCAGATCCATGTGCTCATATCAGCTACCATATTTCATTTATAACATTTCACTGACATACCTGTAGAGGGTTGCTCTGAGAAAAAGTCAAAAGTTCGGTGTTGGAAGGTCAGAGGTCAGCTTTAGGCAGGGTCAAGTCATGGCAGCAGGAATAAGACTGCTGCTGCTGAATAATAAGAAACAACAACAAATAGACAGCGATAGATTTAAAAGTCAGAGTCACTTTCTCTGGGGCAGAATGCAGGTTCAGAGTTCAGAGGCTGGTTGGATCTGGAGGGTCGTATAGGGCTGTAGGGTCGGCAGGTAGGATCAGGAACGGCTGAACGTCTAGTGAGTGGCGGACATGGACCAAGCGCCCTCCATCCTCCACACAGAGAAGGCATAGCTCAGCCTTTCGTGGGCCAGGTAGTTACAGCTGGCCAGCTTGGCATCCATCTCATCGCTCTGGAGAACCTGGTAGAGAAAGTCGATGTATCTCGAAGCCAGTTTGAGGATCTGAATCTTGCTTAGTTTGTCTGAAGGCAACGTGGGGATGATCTTCCGCAGCGAGGCGAAAGCGTCATTTAGGGACTGCGTACGCTGCCTTTCCCGGACGTTAGCGATTACTCGTTGCGTATGGAGGTCCTCGAATGGTTGCCCGGGCACAGGTGACACTGAGCTCACGGTGGGCACTAGGGAGGCCGCAGAGGTCGATGAGGAAGGAGGAGAACTTCTCTTGGGCCGCTTGGGACAAGAGGGAGCGAGCGTAGATGGGCCCTCCAGTGACTTCTTGTCGTCCTCTGTTAGGGGTCCACCAGGCTCTTTCTTGGGACCTGTCAGCCGCTTTCGAGCACCTGTTGGTGGTGCAACAACGACAGGGCACTTGTTAGGCCGACGTTCTTGCTCCTCTTCACTGGGTAGGACCCCACCCTCGGGAAAGTCGCCACAAGACTGTTCCTCTCGCATGACGCTCGGCCGTCCTTGTCAATCCCGTGCTTCTATCCTATTTCGCTTCTTCGCTTGCGCCCCAGTTCTTTGCCTTGGACAATTTTTAAAGGAAAGCAAAAAAAATGACTCCAAAAAGCGAGAAGGTGCTTTTTCTGAACTCAAGAAGGTGCCAGATTATGCGGCCATTCATCTGGGTTCTTAAAATCGCCCGTCTCCTCAGTATGTCAAGTAGCTCTAGGTCAGTTCTTGAAACCTCAAAACCACTATCTGGTTTTCAGGTCTTTTATAAAGTCTCCCAAAGCCCTTCCTACTTTGATCAGCGATTGGTTAAGAGAGGGATTGGTTGGGGGTGGAACCAGCTCAAAGGAAACAGGAAGGCGATGCACATCGCAATTGGAGGATAGAGCCAGAGGGAGGAGCCACCATCTAAGGTAGCGGCAAAGACTCTGCTGTAGAGTTTTCTTGAAATTGTCTAAAGCATATTGGTTCCAGATTTCTCCATACACACCCCCTCCACCACTCCAACACCCCCCACCTCCTCTTTTTTCCTCAGCACAGCCCAAGACAGACAATAGGAAGGAGCCGAGAAGCAGGCTTGCTGTTTTGCATGCTGTTTCATGCTGGCTTTATGGCACGGTGAGGTTTTCAAGGGGACACTCAACTTTATTTTGAACATGCTGAGTGAAAACTAAACATCGCTGAGTGTCTATCTATGTCGCGTGTCTATGAACAAGAACACTTCTCAGACCTGTACTTGCATTTAAAAGTGAGACTGTGAGTCAGTTGTTGTATATTGCTGATTGTGTCAAATTCATCTGTGCATGAATATTCACCTGTGTGTGAATATGCATATAGGTTAGTGGGAAAAGTTGCTATCTCACATGCACATGTAGTTTCAAATAACCATAACATAACATAAACACATAAATAAATGAGTGTATCACATTTTGTTTCACTTAAAATATTTTAAAGCATCATATCATCATATCATATCATATATTTGTTTGAGTCTAAAGAAAAACGGGCTGAATCTGGACATGGATTAAAACATCACATCAATATTTTTAGCTTTATTTTGACCTATGACTAAATACGATGTGTCAATTTAAATGAAACCAAACCTGCCTTGATTGTATCCTGTCATTGTGATTGTTCATTTTCATTTCAGCATCTCATAACGAGTGTCCTGCTAAACTTAATTGGTTTCAGAACCAAAGCATATGCTATGAAATTCAAAAACACAATTAATTCCTTTCTGAACAGAATCGGCGCTCTAATCAACAGTTAAATGCAAACAATGGGCCTCATTTTTCGGTCTCTCTCATGTCTCTCAAGCAGATTAAGAAAACTGACAGATCTGTTATGTAGCCGTGGGGTGCAGCAATCATTTTGAAAGAGAGAGAGTCAGAGCGTTGAGTAGAAGACCAAGACATTTCTGATCAATGACTAAGTGACCTAGTCATGTAATTGTATCCTATTTGTATTGTCTTGCTATTTTTATTGTTTGGTAATAAAGAACAGAACATCATGCATTTTCAGGAGTGATCAGAAGCCAGGCTTGGGCTGAGCTGTGTGTGTTAGATCAGTGTTTCTCAGCACTGGTCCTGTAGTACTCCACATCTAACACACCTGATTCAACATTATCAGCACATTAACAGAGGCCCCATGAGCGGAAATAAGTGCCAGAGAAAAATGTGCATTGTTAGAGGGCTATTCGCAGTTACATCTAAGAGATACTATGCAGCATACAATAGCTCCAACTTGTATATTTCAGATATGCAATGGACACAATTTTCAGTAACAAACCTTTATCCCTTGTGCTGTGCTGAAACTCTTTTACCTAAAATCCTTTATTTGTGAATGGTGCTCACTTTTATAGATGTTTATATATATGTTTATAATTTATAATATATATATATATATATATATATATATATATATATATATATATATATATATAATATATATATATATATTATACATATATATATATACTATATCATATATATATGTGCATGTATATATAAAAGAGATGTGCATGTACAGTGACCCTTTCCACACTGCTCCATTTTGTCACAAAGAGTTGGAGGCACTTTCACTGGCATTTTAGCTTGTTTAGATTTGCACCATGGTGGTCCCTGTCAAAATCAGCCTCCAGAGCAAATCTGATCACATGTCCTTCCCACACCGCGCACCTGCGTCTGATCAAGACATTTATACACCACAACGTCACCGAAACTCTCTGACAGGAAATAAACAGCTTAGGGGTACCAGAGTTATGGAGAAACTATACGCCGGCTGACATAAACAATGGTGCGCTGCGAGAGTTTTGGACAGGAGTAGATTAGAATTGGGTCAGTGAGAGTAACACAGTAACCCTGGTGAAAGTGGTACTGGGGTCCACAAGCCTCTTGAGTCTCTACAAACCTCTGTCCTGAATATGAAGACCAGGGCAGATAGAGGAACGGTAGCATGTGCACGCGGCACATTACGGGCACAATATCTAAAACCTTATCAAATGTTGCATCTGGTGATTACAGTTTACTCTTTATTTGTGTTATTGCTGTGTTGTTTTGGCAACACTTTAGCATAGAAACAATTGTCATTATTAACTAGTTGCTCATTAGCATGCCTATTATTAACATATTGGCTGTTTATTAATACTTATAAAGCACATATTCTGCATGAGCATATTCTACATCCCTAATCCTAAACTTAACAACTACCTTCCTGACTATTAATAGGCAGCAAATTAGGAGTTTATTGAGGCAAACGTTGTAGTTAATCATTTGTTAATAGCGAGAATTGGACTTTATTATAAAGTGTGACCGTTATTTTTATATGTTTTTAAATGGGCCAAAATATGTGTAATGTTATACATTGACACAACATAAACTTATTTCTTCAAAAGGAGTGTGTTGTAAAATGCATGACCCAATCCTTTATTTTTTTATGTATCTATATCTATTAATTTGTCCCAAATCACATTAAAATTAATTTCAAACATAGAATGATGCCTCTTTTATGATGAGCATGGTTAATTCTTGTATTAAAATTTATTTTGGTACTTTTTAGGGGAGGCATAAAGTTGATTAAAAAAAAATAATAATAATAAAACGTCAGGTTGATACAACTGTCCAAATATTATACAAGAGAAGAAAAAAAGCCTCATTAAAGGATCATTCTTGAGAAGAAAATGTAATGCTTACTTAATTACATAAATTAATTCTTAATTTAAATTAATTAATTATTAAATTAATTTTTAAGAAGATGTGGCCTATTTTAAAAGAATCAGGTTTCTCTTTTTAGGTCCCCCCCATGTGGTGTGATCAAAATGCAGAATAGAATAAAAATAAAACAATAAATAATATTGTAGCGAGGACATGTCAGTGTTTATAAGGGTTTTTTTTTTTTTTTTTTTTAATATCAGAACATTTGACCTTTTTATGACAAATCCAAGTCAGTTCAGGTATAAAATAGTCATGTGGTGCACCTCCCCAGAAATTAGTGATATTTGTGATATGTATATTAATAATTAATTATATTTATTAAAAATTAAAGCAACACTATGTACATTTTGGCGCTCTAGCGGTTAAAAAAACAGAACTGCACGCATCCCGCGGAAGAACATTCCTACCGGAGCTACTTCTCCGGTAAGTTTATGTCTATGGCGATTCACGCAGGTGTGTTATTCCGCAGCGGTGACGACCCGAACAGGCTACAATAGTCCAAAAAATAATCACTTATTATCAGGGTGCGATTTGCCGGGGGGGATGGGGGGATTTCACTCTGGTCTATGCATCCTTGCCTCTTCTGAATAACTTTTATCCCCGGTGGGGATAAAAACATTATGCAAACCCGCTCTGAAGTCCAGAATCTGAATCAAATGATTCGCGATACACGCTTTGAAGTCCAGATCTGAATCAAATGATTCGCGATACACGTGAATTGTGATATGCATTAATAAAATCATTCGCGATACGCGATCCGATTGGAGCGCTTCGAAACAGTGAATCATTTTGCGACGCAATGGTTTAACTGATTCGGAGTTTCAAAAGCTTCGTTGTGTTCTTTGCTCGCTTTCTCTATGTAATTTGTTGTTTGAATAACCGTGGACAAAAATCATTACAATTAATAGGCCTAACGTAGGCTACAATGTTTTATTAAACTGAGATCACACTAAATACAATTTCCGTCGTATAAAAACATTTCATAAAATTTTTCAAAAGCATCCCCCCTCTGTTTTTTTTCACAAATCGCACCCTGCGTATTATAAATGTACCGTAGTGATTTGGGATAAGACAAAAAAGGCGGTTTTGGTAGATAATTTATGATGTACTCGCTCATTATATACATTTTGCAAATTTTGATTTTAGAAATAATAATAATAGATAAAATAAGATGTGTGCACAATAATAATAATAGATAAAATAAGATGTGTGCACATGTCAAGGTGTAAGGAAAACGTTCATTTTTACTTGATGGTTACACCACATGACATAATTTTTTCGTTTGAAAATGACATAAAAGTTTTTCAAAACCATATGAAACAAACAAAAATACAAAGAGTACATTTTTAATATTTGGTGCATGTTTTAAACTAGATTTGTAAGATTTTTCCTAGGTTTTTACATGGACACTCTCCCTGACCCATATACAATCCATGTGCCTTCATGCATTTTTCTGCACAATCTTTCACATGCGCAAATGCATGCCAACCCTGAATTACCAGCACACACATATACGACATCAACCAATGAATATACTGTAACAGAGTATATGATGCTACAAACAGGACCAGGAAAGAGAAACATGAAAGAGTGTGCAGAAAAAAGGAAGAAATGTTGGCGAGACGAGTGTGAACCAGAGAATCTGTGGCAGGTTTGGTTTTCTTAGACCTCTCACCTTGCGTGCTACCACGTTGTTGCCTCAGTAACGTGGAGGAATTTCTGACGGGGAAAAAACAAAAGGCCCGCTCTCAGAAAAGAAGAAAAAAGCGACTGAGAGGCTGAGAAAAAAAGCAAAGAGGGAAAAAGCAAAGCACTGGTCAAACAGAACCATATGGGAGAGTGTGGGGCTGGCTTTGATCTTGGCCCAGCGCCTGATTGATGCTGCGCTTTTCATTTCCTCGTCAAGGCCGTGACATAATGTTTCACTAACACTGGAGACCCCTCGCTCTTCTCTTTCCTCGTCTCAATCCCCTCGTGCCTCTGATTCACCCTGTTGCCACCTCACCGACGAATGCTCGGGGACGAAAAAGTTTGTGCCTCGCTAAACAACACATCCGTCAACACGGCTACATCAGAGAAAGATGTGATCGATACATGGACTGGGATGAGTCTTTCAGTATCTGAAGGTGGACATCTGCGAGGCTTGTTTGATACGGCTGCGATGACCTCACTGTTGCTAGCGTGTGGAAAAAGCCGTGTCAAAGATGAAAGACCATTGTAATCTGTGTTTGTGAGTTTGTTGCTACTACAATGACAATGCAGACATAACAAACGTCCTTGTTAAGCCTCTATAAATTAACAATGGTATAAGAAAATAATGGGATCAGAAGAAAGTGCCAAACACTTGCAATGGCTTCAAAAATGTCATTGTAGAGCCTTTGGCTGCATCAGAATTTTTTATTTTTTTTGAACATTGATCTCCTAACTGTGAGTTGCGAAAAAAAAAACTATCAAAACTAGAGATGTTTTTGAAGATACCTTGGAAGGTGTTTAAGATATCCAAAAATGTTTCGAGAGATTTTGACTGACAACTCTCGGAGGGATTGGCATGGTAATGTACATGACAATGTTAATGTGTTTGGTCTTGGTGGAATAGATCTACTATGCTGCTGCTGCACCGAGACTTGCTACTGCCAACACATCCACAACATGCTGCTCTGAGCATGTTGGAAATACTGCTGCTGCACATAAAACATATATGAAATAACTCCCATAGCATACATGAATCACCCTGTAGCAGATCTATACAGGTGGAGCTGGGGGAGGTGGAGGGTTTCTGGGGAGCGCTGCAACTGCTGCAGCAAGCACTAGCTGAGTATTTAAATGTTGAGCAGCAAGCTCATTGCCTACTGGGACAAAAATAACTAATCAGATGAACTATACGAAATAATAATGACATTTTATAAAATTTCAATAAACACATAAATTACTACCCATCAAAATATCTAGTTTGAACTATAACTCCTATCGGAGTTTCATGCCAGAACTTTGTATTTTGGGGACCAATTCTCACTATTGCCTCAATAAACTCCTAATTTACTGCTCATTAATAGTTAGTAAGGAAGTTGTTCAATTTAGATATCAGGTGGATTAAAGGGTTAGTTCACCCAAATATTAAAATTATGTCATTAATGACTCACCCTCATGTCGTTCACGGCTAAGACCTCCGTTCATCTTCTGAACACAGTATAAGATATTTTAGATTTAGTCCGAGAGCTTTCTGTCCCACTATTGAAAATGTATGTACGGTATACTGTCCATGTCCAGAAAGGTAATAAAAACATCTTCAAAGAAGTCCATGTGACATCAGACGGTCCGTTAGAATTAATTGAAGCATCGAAAATACATTTTGCTCCAAAAATAACAAAAAATACGACTTTATTCAGGATTGTCTTCTCTTCCGGGTCTGTTGTGAACGCGACTGCTGTGACTGTTGACGTACGACGCTGCTGACGTGTTCTCTGGTGCACCCAATATAACAAAGATAACACATCAGCAGCGTCGTACGTCAGCGGCGTCACTGCAATGTTGTGAACGCGCTCACAACAGACCCGGAAGAGAAGAAAATGGTGAATAAAGTCATAATTTTTGTTATTTTTGGAGCAAAATGTATTTTCGATGCTTCAATAAATCCTAACGGACCCTCCGATGTCACATGGACTACTTTGATGATGTTTTTAATCACCTTTCTGGACGTGGACAGTATACCGTACATACATTTTCAATGGAGGGACAGAAAGCTCTCTGACTAAATCTAAAATATCTTAAACTGTGTTCCGAAGATGAACGGAGGTCTTACGGGTTTGGAACGACATGAGGGTGAGTCATTAATGACATAATTTTAACATTTGGGTGAACTAACCCTTTAAGGTAGGGTGAACATATGTCCTCTTTTCTCCGGATATATCCTCTTTTTGAACCAAAAAAAATGCGCACGGTCGGGATTTCTAAATCGCCCAAAATTTCCGGGAATCGGCTTTTGCTTTCTACAGTTGCCCTTCATTGTGTGCGTTTTTGTATTAAAGCCCTGTGCGGGACTGTTTCTGGCCCGCTCCCACAAACATTCTAATATTGAATATAATTTTCGTGCATCAGGAAGCCCCTATTAATTCACGGAGTATTTTAATCACTTTGGATGAAGTTCATGTTGGATGCAGGGTTGCCAAATCCACATTTTTTTTTGCACAGAATTGGGCTGATTTTAAACTGTTGTGGTGGGTTGATTTTCTCCCGTGGGTTAAAGGTTTGAAATATTGAATAAATTACATTTGACTGAAATGCTTATATTGAAATATTTAGCATTCTACCTGTGATAATTTTTTTATAGATGTTAAGTTTTATGAAGGGTGCACTGGTAGGAAGCATTTTAGCTGTGTTTAAGATCAACCTGCATAACAGTGACTATAAAATATGTATTTTAGGAATGGAAATTACATGTTTTGAGTATTGATATTTGGGATATGGACAGTGCACTACTTTGGGGGCTACTTTAACCTCCCTCAAACCCAACAACCAGTCAATATGCTATTGACTGCTATATTAATAAGCAGCTAGTTAATAGCAAGAATTGGTCCCTAAAGTGCTACTGAAACATCATATAGCAGTGTCCTGTTTATTTACAATTAAAGGTTTAATTTAAGAGAACAGTGTAAACCAGTGCAATGAGAAATGCATCTGATTTTTGTTTTCATAACAGAGTATAAGCAGATGAATTGGAGCATCATGTTTTCAGTCAAAGTTACAAATGTGTTTTTCTTACGCAATCCCAAACGAAGGTTGTGACACTCTGTTGTCCTTCTTCTCTTCTTCCCTCAAGACTGACCTTCGCTCACCTCTCTCCCCAGAGCTCTGGGTCACCTCCACACATCTGGGAGCCATTTCCTCCCCAAAGGACTCGCTTCCTGTGGGCAGCCGCTTAACATGGAGGTGTTTCTGCAAGAGGTCATGGTGGGATCATAGGAAAAGGTGAGACTGATCCAGTTCCAGGTCATGAGAAACCTACGGCTGACCTCTACGGCAAGACCAAAAATATGTTTTATTTTTAAAGCAAGAGTACAATAATGAAAATCCCATCAGTTACTCACCCTCATGTCATTCCAAACTTGTTTGCTGTTATTTAGTCTGTGGAAAGTTTGAAGAATCTTCACAGACCTTTTTGTTGCCAAGCTCCAAAACAAAATCACCTAAGAACAATATGTATGAATAACCCTTTGAAAGCATTTAGTTTGCAAATCAGTGGTTGATAGAACATTTATTCATAAATCCATAAGTACACAAAAATACTGACTTTTATGAAATTAAATATCCTAACACTTACCCTGATTCTGACTTCATATATTCTAAAAACAGCTTAAATTTTAGTCGAAATGCCAAAGGCATCATAAAATTGATTTTCATTAGCTGACCAAACATCAAAACAAAGCAAAGTCCCACGGCACAGGCAAAGCTTTAAAGATCTAAACAGAACTGTAAATTCTGATGGATATTGCATAAATAGCTTTGGGCTTTTGTTCCGCACACGCGGCATTTCCTTAAATTCGTTTTGAAGCTGCGTCTCCAAAGGACCTTTTAATGTCAGCATGGGCATCTGGTTTCTGCCCGATTCAAGATGGGTTCTTTTCATTCATGTCTTATGTAAATGCTATTGAACAAAAATAACCGCCAGGCCAGAGGATTCTTCCCATAACCCCATAACACCATATGCCCGCTCTCATCTTTACTGCTCTTAATTCACATCACTAATGCATCATTCAGTCTTCCAGCAATGAGGCTGATGAGCACAACTGTGCCGGAAACACAATATCTCAGCTAGCACAAGGCTAGAACAAAAGATTTATTCACATTAAAAGACGGTTCATTTTTTTTTTTTTTTTTACAAAATTATTGTTTTCCTGGATTAACTAGGATATAATATTGTATAATATAATAACAATATGTCATTTTGCAAATCTCATTTTCTCTTAACATATGCAATGGAACTAGCACTAATTTAATAACTACCAAAAACTATCAAATCTGATATCCCCAAAACAGGGCTGTCAATTGAATGTTAATTTGCAGTGATTAATTATATTAAACACATACACAAGCATTAAAATGAGTGTAATTAATCAAGTCAACTGACCCTGAAAATTCCATGAGGAATCCCACCATCAGAGCAATTAGTCTAAAAAATGTTGCAGCCATCAGTTAAAAAAAAATAATAATAAAATAAAATAAAATCATGTATTCACCCTCCTGTTGTTCCAAACCTCCAAACACAAAAGAAGATCATATGAGAAATGTCTCAGTGTTTTTTGTCCATACAATGGAAGTCAAGTAACCATCATCATTCAAAATATCTTCTTTTGTGTTCTGCAAAAGTAAGTCATTTTGGATTTGGAAGGACATGAGGGTGATTAAATCATGACTTTGGGTGAACTTTACCTTTAAGTCAATTTTACAAACCTCTAATGACCAAGACTAACATACAAGACGCCATCAGATAGGCTAAACTACAAAGAATGAACACAGCATTGTTTCCCTGGATGTATTGCTGCCTAGTGCACCTTTGTTTCAATTTTTTTATTTTATTACAGCCTAATTAAATTTAAGAGGCAGAACTGTGTGGTAGGTTGTGGGGAAAGGCAAGGTCTGCTGGGCTCATGTTTGTTCCTGTGGGAGGAGGGGAGCCAGAAGTTGATTTAATAGCGTTTCCACTTCAAAGTGTCTGTTATTGCTGGGTTAGGGTCCCCTATTACCTGCACAACCCACGGATGCTTTAACAAGCACTGAGGAAAGGAAAGGCCTCTTTGAATACTGAACCTCTGTTACAACTGGGTCTAAATGGGAATTACAATTCCATCCTTATTATAACTGTGGCTTATTCACAAAAACGTATGCACATTTGCTTTTTAAATCATAGTAAAGACCACCCAATGACTTGAAATGAAGCCAATGATATTTATTATTGACTAACCCTAATTCGGTGCCTATCTCTAAACAGAGTCTGTAGTTTAGTGTGTAGTTTTCCTCATTTGGTCCACAGTGTACTCACAATTTTTGTGGAAACTTTTGGACACTGTAGTCCACATTGAAAAACTGTAGTTTTGCTTTACTTTAAACCTGAAAATAAACCAAACATGAAGAAATATTTAGAAATCCTATCTGAACTTCTTTGCACAGACGAGCAGATGTTCTCGCTTCCATTGAAGTACAGTACAAGATGCTCGCTGGATCATTATCAAACCATGATTGTCAAGTTTTGTTCATGTCAACTTAAATACAGCTGACATTACAGCAGAGGAGTCACAAACCAAATACTAATGTATTCTGAAATTCCAAACTCAACTTTACTGATCGTTACATTGATAATATAATTATGTAAGAACAGAATTATTACTATTATTATTACATTAAAATTGAGTGCAAGGCATGTTCACTAGTGTTCTCAGACTTTTTATAATGCATCAGATATGTGGTAGACCACGAGATGGCAGACATGCATGACACTGAGAACGGTGTTCTGCCTGGTGCCTTCACTCCCAGCTGTTCCTTAACTCCCAATTCTGTGAAGAAAACGTACTAGGAATATACACCAATTTCAAGATGCTGATTGTTAATATGAATGAATATCACATCAAAACAAATACACATTGTGAGAAATCCAAAAATGAAACTATCTGAAATACAGCTTGTCAATTCGATAACTTGTATTCCACAGCAATAAAAGGTTTGATTGATATGAATGTATGAGTTGGTGATGAAGATAAAATATTCCAATGAAACGGATTTCATTTTCATTTTAAACCGAAAGCGTTTGTCAAATGGGAATTGGCATGAGGCCTATAATTAAACCTGATGCACAGGTTTGCATAGGTAGATTTGCAGGATATACTGTTACGATATTTTTTTTCCGTATCTAAAGGGCTTTGCTTAAAGATTCCACGCAGCAACTTCACATTCTTCTGAATGAGACAAGAAGACAACAGTGAGAGGTTTTTTCTCTTTGATCACAACACCTGGACGTCTCCCACAAATCAAACGACAGCTGCTTATAATTTTTTTTTAAATATATATCCTACAGATGGGATGCTTTTCCTGAGGAGCTTCAGTTGTCTGACTCATCCTTAAGAGACACTTGAGCACTTTCAGAGTTTGATAAAAGAGTCTCGAGATTTGCTCTAGACTTGTCATGCACTTACTCAACACTTGCAAATTTGAGTTGTTTCTATGCCTTGTTCTGACAGGACTGACTGTGGTATAAAGTTCTGAGCCAATCTATTTGTTCATCTTTACAAGACAATCTGATAGACACACAAGTATTTACTTTAAGATTATTAAGCTTTGAAATAAAAGTATTATCTTCCCCTGAATCTAATTTCTTCACCAAATATGTTTCTAAATATTTCAACACAATCCAAAGTACTGGATTTCTATTCCTTCTCAAAGAGGGCATAGCGTGACTGTGTTAGACCACGTCATTTTCAGACAGTCATATCCTTTCCTTGACAAAAGTACCGAACTTTTCTGGTTAGAGCAACAGGATGAAACACTCTCAAGGTTTTCAGATGTGGCACAAAGAGAGCCCCCACATGGAGGAATTAGAGTTTACTATAAACACGGAGAAGCATAGCACATGTTCTTTGTGAAAAGTTGCTTTCATTATTATTAATTTCCTCTGGTTTCATTTTTTTTTTTTTTTTCAATGACCATCTGAATGTCCACCATTGAGTTGTGACCGCAGAACATGATGTGCTTTATAAAAAGCCTAATCAGCACGCATAGATACCCACAGTGTTTCATTTATCCAATATTCCATTAGAGATTGTTGTTTTGTCCATAAACATCATGTCGTTACTACAAAGCATTCTCACCATGCTGGTAGAACCAATTGCATTTCTTGGCAATGTCGTCTTTACCTGGAATGTTGCAGCACAGCCTCAAAACAGGCTATACCAGTAACCGCTTCTCAAAGCCGACACGCAGAAGTGCTTTCACGCAGTACCTGTAGACATGTCTCAAAGCAAACCTGAGGAGCGTCTAGCTTTGGAGTTGAGCTGTGCAATCTGTTTGCAGCTGTATCGTGATCCTGTGGCCCTTCCATGTGGACACAATTATTGCTTGGGTTGTATACAAAATGCTGCCAGCGCAGAAGATCCCAAGTCCCCAAAACGGTGCCCGGAATGCAGGGAAGAATACGGCAGCCCGGAGATGCTTCCCAAGAACTTCAAGCTTAGCAGTATCGTGGATGGGTTCCTAGTGGCCACGACAGGCGGCGGACTGAAAGGAGGCCCTACTGTGCCATGTGACCAGTGCCTGGACGACCCTGTAGCTGCGGTGAAATTCTGCACACGCTGTGAAATGTCACTGTGCCCCGGCCATCTCAAAAAACACGAGGAACGGCACCGCTCGCTACACGTTTTAGTGGAGCCGTCTGCAGAACGGGATGGGAAGAGGTGCCCGGTGCACTTGAAGGTCACGGAGTACCTGTGCGCACAGGAGCGCCTGTTCCTCTGCTCCGAGTGCTTGATGGAGGGCACTCACCAGCACCACGAGGTGCAGACATTCGAGGTGGCGAAGGAGGAGATGAAGAGAGTTCTTGAGGAACTGGGGAAGTCTGTATCTGACAAGTTACAGATTACAGAAGCTCTGGTGAAAAGTGCCAGTGAAGGTCCTACAGATAAGGCCGAAGATAAGCTGGTGGCCAGAGCAAACATACTGCTGGACAACATGACTTCACTTATAAGTACATACAAGGTAAGAATGAGGTAAAATGATGCTACTAGTTCAGACTGATGTGTTCAGACAAAATGTTCATGATGTGGAGGCAGTCTCTTTTGGTTTTAGTCAACCCAGACTCATTGGAAATACGTGCTTTTCCACTGAAAACAATTTGTACCAGGAACTTTTTCCCCCCAGACGTGTTCCTGTCTGCATTTTCATCGTGGGCTAAAGTACCATGAAGAGGGTATAATGTCGTCAATAAGTGAAAGCAATGTGTGTCACTATGGTAATGCAGGTCGAATGTGTTTTGGTAGTAGCCTACTGTGTGATTTAACAGCATATATTAGTTCTGTGAAACAAAGGAAAACCAATGTTACTCACCTATCGAGAAGAAACAAAGCAACCTCGTCATCCGATCGCAGGCCTTCCGCTCCTTGAGTTCTGCACTGAGCGCTCTCTCCTCCTCATCATGAGTAGACACGCCCCTTACTGCTGATTGGCTACAAGTTTGTTTTGGTACTGGGCCCGACTCAGTTTTCTAAAGTGTTTTTGAAAAAATACATACCCAACCTTTAATAGAATAACAGAATAAAGATCAAATATTACCTGTTAGATTTACCCCAAACAAATTATATCTATATCATATCATAATATTATATCAAATTATGTATGTTTAACCACTACAGAGACATCAGAGCCAGCGGCAAATGTCAGAAGGACTAGCTGAGTTGAAGCTGCTCTCAGTGGGATACATGAGCACTGAGTGCCTGGTGATCGCATGGAGCTCACGTCTCCGAAATCGACGAAGCACATTTTCAAAAAGATGCTGTCTTTATAAATAAACAGCAGATTTGAGTTTTAAACAACTACATTCTCACCTGAAATACTCTTGTACATTTCATGACAAAATAACAGTAATATTTAAATATATATATATATATATATATATATATATATATAGCATGTTCAAAGTTCAAGTCCCGCCCCCGACAGTTCCTGACCTTTGAAAAAGTACTACCGCATGAGCAAGGACTTTCTGAGGGGCAAATTTTTACCCAGAACTTTATTTAGATCCTGGTTCCTGTGGAGGAAACACCCAGAGTACTGGCCCAAAGTCCCTATAGTTCCTGGGGAAAGTTCCTGCGATGGAAACAGGCTTTTAGAGGTGACATTTCATTATCACCGATACCTCAGTGAGTGGAGCTAAAACACGCTTTCAATACGTGCCGTTACATGTTTTTATTACGTGCATTGTTTCAGGTACATATTGCGCTGTTCAGAATTCAAATGTCTGGTGAGTGTCGCCAACAGTTAATGATCTATCGTGTTGGAAAATTACATACCCCCTACACCAAACTTGACCCTAAACTTGACCAATATTGTTAACAAATGCAGAAGTCATATAAAAAGCATATCCTCAACCCAAAAACTCAAAAATCTATCAACAAATCAACAAAGAATAAATACAAAACAGGATTCAAATCTCACAGCATGTAAACTTGTTTTGAAGTCATAACAGAATATTTCGCGATGAATTGTGTGAAATTAGGCTTTCTTAATCGAAACTCGGGCCCTATAAATCATACTTCGCATGGAAAGGAATGAAAGTTGTCCGAGTTTTATTGCCTCTAGTGTTAATTTCAACTGGAAACTGCAGTGATTTGTATGTATTGGTTTTTTGAGTTTTGCAGAAATTTAGATAGAGGCACGTATTTCCAATGAGCCTGGGTAGGTTGTAGTGGTCATGCCAAAGAAATGTCACCATCACTTATGTCGAGAGCAACAGATTTACACCTGTTTATATGTGATGTTCTGAGTCGTATGAGCACTGTGATGAACGATGAGCTTCATTCTCGGGACAAAAGCTGGCAGGCCAATCTGTGCGACTTGGAGGGTTGTCTACACCAGCTGCAAGAAGCCCAAAAGTGCACCGGTGAGGTTCTCTCTCAATCCTCAGAGTTTCTCTTCATCCAGAACTACATCAACGTCGAAGCAAGGGTCCGCCAGGCTGCTAACGTCACCATTCCTGCACTACCTTCACAAGAGTCTTCCAATGCCAAGCAGCTGCGCTCGATCCTACGTACAGATGCCTTCCATGCCGAGATGAGTCTTCTGTTGGAGTACCTCCATGGCTTGATGAACCCTCTAGACCTGACCTTCAACCCAGCCACGGCCCATCCTAGTCTTCTGCTCTCCAGCGATCTCAAAACAGTCAAGCAGTGTCCCGGAGTTAAGAGCAGCACCGCTGGAGATCAGAGCGAACGCTTCTCCACGGCCACTCAAGTCATGTGCACCCAGAGTTTCTCCACAGGGGTTCACATGTGGGCAGTGGAGGTTGGTCCTGGGTGTATGTGGTCTCTGGGACTGTGCTATAAAAACATCTCACGTAAAGGTGACCACAGCAGGCTGGGGCATAATACCAGTTCCTGGAGGTTGCAGTGGAAAAACAAGAAGCTGACGGCGTGCTATGACTCGGCTAATGTGGCCGTAGCTGAAGGGCTGGTCATGCCGCCAAAGAAGGTTGAAGTGACCCTGGATTACGAAGGAGGAACTATTGCATTCCACAGCTCAGGTAATGGAGGGCGAAGGCAGCACCTTCATACATTTAGTGCTGTGTTCAAGGACACAGTATATCCTGCGTTCGCGATCCACTCTACTTCGGAGGAGTCATGGATAACTCTTCTGACTGGAGTTTGACTGACACCAGCATGCTTTCATTTTCACTCTTGCATCATTCTCTTTGTCCTTTTTTCATTCTTTATGCATTATTATGCCTAAACATATGCACTTGTAAAGAAACACCCATGTCATGTCATGCACATTTAATTTAAAATATTGTAACAACTTGGCAGTTCTTGATGTATAGGAAAAATGTTGGTATGATATTAAAGTCTTCATTTAACATGTTAAATAAATAAACCAACAACTTTCAATGGGCATGATGCTTCTGGAACAGTCATAAAATACCAGAGCAAAGCAACCAAAATTACAAACTTACTTTTGAAAAACTGTGAATGAAATGTTTGCGCAACACCTATAAGTATTGGCATAAACATAAAAATAGGAGAAACTGAATGGGTTTTGTTTAAATGTTACATAAAGTATAGTTTTTTTGGCCCTAAATAAGATTTAGAAATGAAGAAAGTAGGCTGTACAAAGTGTGTTATATCTAGAGGTCAGATTTTTTTTGTCTCTGGGAAACAATCAAATTCAGACGCTCTTTAAGAGCATGAACATTATCAGTGCATTCGAGGTATGTCATAAGAGTTTTGCTTGTAGTTTGACTTGAACAAATGCTAGGGACAGTAAAAGAATGCACTGCATGCACATGATGAGTACATTTACACACATGCTAATGAACAACATTCTTCAGGGGCATATATGTGCTGTTTTACTAAATATGCAAAAACACCTGCAAAGTTCTCTGTGTATACCATGGTCTGAACATGCTTTCACACTGAACAGAAATAAAAGCAAATGTACATAAGCTTGTCCTGTAAAACGAGAATTACTTGTTCACACTTCCTTATCACATCATTTAAATAGTTTTGACTCAGATCAGTCTGACCTGACATAATTTCCCCTTCAAAAAAGTCTCTGTCTGCATTCTTTCTAATGCACTTTGACAATAAATCTCAATATATGTAGAGTGTATGTTACACAGACTGGATGTACAGAATACACACTGTGTTGTGTATGAGCTGATTACTTGAGGTTCTTGAATTATTGCGATTCGTTGCTTTATTACATGTTCAGGATTATTTAAACTCATTTGATCTGCCAAACCTACATCACTTGAATGGTTATAACTTGTAAATTAGCTAATTATGTAAGATTTTTTATTTTATTTTCGTCCGTTTATTAATTGTCAACACATTATGATTTTTTTTTTATCTACAACAGCACCATCTACTGGTTACAGCAAACTTGTTCTTAATCTGTATAAAATTTCTTTCTGATCAGTTAACCTCGCTTGCACATATAAACTGACTATAGCATAAATTTCAAATATTAAACTGAAACAATAATTCAGGTAAATTTTTCTTTAACTTTTCTGTCAGGCTACATAACATGTTCAGAGACAGATATGACATAAAAATTAATAGATGGTAATAGCTGACTTGTTATCAGGCCTAATGTGCCATAAAGAAATGATGTTTTACAGTTAACCATTAACATCATACGACTTTAACCCTGAAAGGCCGCGGAAGAGAACATCACCTCAGCGATACGAAGTTCTCATCCAAACGTAAGTGCAGAAACAATTTCTCATGTGTGTGATCCAGTTTTGGATAAGTAGCATTTTTGTGCTTTCTGATTTGTGTTAATAATAAAAGGGAAGCTAGTTCTCAGAAAAGTAGTCCAAATATTTTAGGCCACAGCGTGCCATTGCTTTATTAAACTATTTGAAATATGTCATCTTGCCTTGTTTACTACTCTGTGTATTTTGTCATTTTAAACAGACGCTAGAGAGGATAGAGGGGTGAAAATGAGTGACATAGATGACGATAGCGAAATATACTTCTCAGTTAAAGTGAGTATCAATTAAAGCATATTGTTTCTACATGGTCTAATTGCCAGCAATGTTGTGTCATTTACTAAATAACGCTCTTAAAGTGATTTGTTATCAAAACTGCTGTTACTCACTCACGTATGAGCTTGGGTGTAGTTTTTGGGTCGTATCCAGGTGGTCCGTCCAGGTGGGATGCAGATTCTGACAGATGCAGTACAAGCCCTACAGGTGATAAAACCATAAATGTCACTGTACTGTAGTCATTAGAGATAGAGATATTTTATAACTTGACCCTTTGTCCTGTGTCCCATTATTATCATCACTTTCCTTCCCTTTTAGGATCCAAACACAGAAATGGATGAGAAAATGAAGAAAACTAAAGTACATCTGTTTCTGACCAGAAGTGCTATTGACATTCTAGAGCATAAAACAAAGGTGTGACTGAGGACTATGTACTCAAACTCAGACAGTGACACACATGTGTACGATGGAGAATAACTGTCGTCACTGTCTCCCTCTCGTTTTCTCAGTTCATGCTGTACTCCTGCGCTCTGCCCTCTGTTTCTTTCTGCGCAGTGCATCCGACTCGGCCCAAAATACTCGGCTTTGTAGCCAGACACCCAGCGGCGGACATGTACCACTGCTACATCTTCCAGAGCAAGAAGTTTGTGAGTTCTGGAAATCCTAGAAGCATCACATTTGATATGCATGATGCTTTTAGTTCACTATTTTTTCGGGCCCTATAGTTTTCATAGTCTTCTTATTGTTCTGCTTCCTCCTCTGCCTGGAAGCCTGTGGAAAGCACTTGAACTGTTTTAAAGGCAAGTCCGTAGAAAATGTACTCGCAGTCTAAAAAAGCATCTTGTGCTATGTGAAAGCAGCAGATGGCATGCCACACCATCTTGCATAAACCTTACATAAACATTGTTGCAATGTTAAATCTTGCCTTATATTCTTTTTCGAGTTGATTTGCATTGTTTTTCTTTCTGTCAGTCCCATTTGCTAGTGTCTATCATTGGTGACACCTTTCGGGCTTATAAGCAGGATGAAAGTCTGCAAGGCGATCGTGACATGATTGTGGAGGCCCTGAGGCACAAGGTAATGCGTCATCATACAGAACTGTTTAATTTGGAGTGATTGGAGAATAGATAGAAAACAAACTATAAATAGAATTTTTAAAAAATCATAAGAAAAATCTGACATTTGTGAGGCATGATACATTTTAGGGCATGGCATATTAACTTGTCCCTGCAAACAGTGACTCACACAGTCATAATAAAACGCTTAAAGATGGCTACAAGGCACACATGAGTCATGACCCAAGCTGTTGACCATTACTGCTTTGTCCAGTCGTACAAACGGAAAGGCTGTCTTTTTTAGGTTGTTTGTTGCTGTTGGATGTTGTGGCTTTGATCGAAGAGTGTCTATTTAAATGCCTAAATCATCTAATATCTCCCTCTGCTGTTCAGAATAAAGTACTGGAGCGAGAGAACGCAGAGCTGAAGAGGAGACTGCAAGCCAATGGAGAAGTGGGTTATGTGTCAGGCATTGAGCTAATGCCACAAAAGCACACAGAGGCACACACTTATCTGAAGTGTATCAATGTACTGCTGAAAATAATAATTTTAAAAACTTAAGATAAGAAAATGATAACACGGGGTTTAAGAAAGCATTTTGTGTACACATAAATCTGTAATATTGAGTATACAGTACTGAATTCATCACAAGCAGCACTGGTGTCCTCTGTGAACACAGATATCTATCTTGCAGAGCGCTGATGGAGACCAGACCATTTATGAAAATGAGTCTGATCTTGATCAGATTTCATCTCGATCAGGACAGGGTATGTACACAACACACATCATCATCCGTATATATGCACATATCCTTCCTGTTCACGCTGTTTGCAATGGTTTGTACCTTAACAGTAGAATTTAGAGATTTTTATTTACTCTGAATGTATGGAATGTTTTTCATGTGTGAGGGATCCCACCATGTTTTGTCATAGTTTTGCTCAGCCTTTCAAGAAATTCATCACCATAAGTTGGCATCGTTAAGATGATGTGTTGGTGATATGCAGGCTTTTGATTTGTCTCGTTTTTGTTTTTTTCCCCCAGTGAGATTCTTTTCTGAAGATGACAAGACTCCTTTGCACAGAAACTTCTAAGAGGAAACGTGAAGTCAGATAAATGTTCAAGAAACGATACTGACTCCTAAAATACCACCAACATCTCCAGCAGATGTGTTGAACACTGAGCTCCTTCAGACACTTCAAAATATTCCTAAGAACATCAAAAAAAAAAAAAAAACTTAATTATTAAAAAAGGTGACATTTACGAATCTGAAGGATCTGTAAACAAACTTGCATGTTTGAGTTGCTATAAGGCAGTTGTTTCTAACTCAATCAAATGCCTTTTCTTATCTTGCAGACAGCTAGCATTGATTTACAGTAGGCTATGTAACATCACATAATCATATTAATGCAATATATGTACTTTGCTATAATTCTAGTGCAAAACCATTAAAATCATGAATACTGAGGTGGGCTACAGAGTAAAATTGTATATTAAATTTGAAGTAGCAACTTTTTAATGTGGGAATGACAAAAACGTTTCGTAAACTGAACATCTTCTTAACATTAGATTAAGTGGAAGCTAACTTAATATTGTATCTTGTTTATAATGCATATTTTTTTTCCAGAAAAAAATATCATAACAAGAAAATATCATAAAACTGTTGGTTGCAATTCACTGCCATTATAAAGCTCGGAAGCGTCAGGGTGTTTATTAATATAACTCCGTTTCGATTTGTCTGAAAGAAGAAAGTCACATATGGCTTGAGGGTGAGTAAATCATGGGCTAAATTTCATTTTAAAGTGAACTAATCCTTTAAGACTTTTAGAACCACACAACCGATTCAGTTGAATGAACGAGTCATTTATGCGGAAACGGCTCCAAACGGTTCAAATTAAAAGATAATTCATACCGGTTGATAAGAAAAACGATTCAAAAAAAAGATAATTAATTTTACTTATTCCATAGAAAAAAAAAAACGGGGATTCAAGTTTCTGATCCACTGCATCAGTACAGGTGCTGGTCATATAATTAGAATATCATCAAAAAGTTGATTTATTTCACTTATTCCATTGAAAAAGTGAAACTTGTATATTATATTCATTCATTACACACAGACTGATATATTTCAAATGTATATTTCTTTTAATTTTGATGTTTATAAATGTTGATGTGTTAAACTGATGTTTATAACTGACAACTAAGGAAAATCCCAAATTCAGTATCTCAGAAAATTAGAATATTGTGAAAAGGTTCAATATTGAAGACACCTGGTGCCACACTCTAATCAGTTAATTAACTCAAAACACCTGCAACGGCCTTTAAATGGTCTCTCAGTCTAGTTCTGTAGGCTACACAATCATGGGGAAGACTTCTGACTTGACAGTTGTCCAAAAGACGACCAGAGAGGCATTGCACAAGGAGGGCAAGACACAAAAGGTCATTGCAAAAGAGGCTGGCTGTTCACAGAGCTCTGTGTCCAAGCTCATTAATAGAGAGGCAAAAGGAAGGAAAAGATGTGGTAGAAAAAAGTGTACAAGCAATAGGGATAACCGCACCCTGGAGAGGATTGTGACCCATAAACCCATTCAAAAATGTGGGGGAGATTCACAAAGAGTGGACTGCAGCTGGAGTCAGTGCTTCAAGAACCACTACCACAGACGTATGCAAGACATGGGTTTCAGCTGTCGCATTCCTTGTGTCAAGCAACTCTTGAACAACAGACAGCATCAGAAGCGTCTCGCTTCAAAAAGGACTGGACTGCTGCTGAGTGGTCCAAAGTTGTGTTCTCTGATGAAAGTAAAATTTGCATTTCCTTTGGAAATCAGGGTCCCAGAGTCTGGAGGAAGAGAGGAGAGGCACACAATCCACGTTAATTGAGGTCCAGTGTAAAGTTTCCGCAGTCAGTGATGGTTTGGGCCATGTCATCTGCTGGTGTTGGTCCACTGTGTTTTCTGAGGTCCAAGGTCAACATAGCCGTATACCAGGAAGTTTTAGACCACTTCATGCTTTCTGCTGCTGACCAACTTTATGGAGACGCAGATTTCATTTTCCAACAGGACTTGGCACCTGCACACAGTGCCAAAGCTACCAGTACCTGGTTTAAGGACCATGGTATCCCTGTTCTTAATTGGCCAGCAAACTCGCCTGACCTTAACCCCATAGAAAATCTATGGGTTTTTTGTGAAGAGGAAGATGCGATATGCCAGACCCAAGAATGCAGAAGAGCTGAAGGCCACTATCAGAGCAACCTGGGCTCTCATAACACCTGAGCAGTGCCACAGACTGATCGACTCCATGCCACGCCGCATTGCTGCAGTAATTCAGGCAAAAGAAGCCCCAACTAAGTATTGAGTGCTGTACATTCTCATACTTTTCATTTTCATACTTTTCAGTTGGCCAAGATTTCTAAAAAATCCTTTCTTTGTATTGGTCTTAAGTTATATTCTAATTTTCTGAGATACTGAATTTGGGATTTTCCTTAGTTGTCAGTTATAATTACCAAAATTAAAAGAAATAAACATTTGAAATATATCAGTCTGTGTGTAATGAATGAATATAATATACAAGTTTCACTTTTTGAATGGAATTAGTGAAATAAATCAACTTTTTGATGATATTCTAATTATATGACCAGCACCTGTAGATGGTGGAAAAGACCAAATTTTCCCATTTGGAACCCGCTTTGTCCGCCAGAGATAAACAAACAATGAAAGTGAAATCCCTGAAACGTGACCCCACTATTATTGGTGATTTCACTGCTTCATCAATAAAATATCGTCGTTACTGAAAAGACGAACCTTTTGGAATGAATCGAAACGCCACACGCTGTGGACACCTATCAAAAACTCCACAAAACATTCATAAAAACAGCTCTTTTTTTGAATGTTTTGTGGAGAAGTGTAAAACTCCTGTTTTACACTTCTCTATTAACTTTTTAGCATGAGTAGCAAAAGTCAGTCTTTGATCCATCCATCAAGGTATTTAACTGCGCCACTTGCGCCTGTGGATACCTATCAAAAAATAACTTGAGATCCACAACCTAAAGCCCCATTATTTGCCCATAAAACAGCTTCCACTGCTTGTAAACAAATAATATTACGTCCTCTTTTCCAATTGCCCCATCGCTGCAAATATACCTATTTTAAGATTATTAAAATCATTTATCATTATATAAATAACACTGGACTACAAACACTTCCTTGAGGTGTCCCATTATCTATCTTATATGCTTGGAATACTCTACTCCTACCCTTACTTGTATTGTTCTTTCAAAGAAAGTCCATAATCCAACATTTTCCCTCCGATCCCCATGCATTTAAGTTTTATTAGAAGGCCCTCCTTCCAAAGCATATCATATGCCTTCTCAATGTCAAAAAGAACCCCAACCAGAACTTCTTTATTTACTTGAGCTTTTTCTGATATCAGCTTCCAAGCTTAACACAGCATCCATTGTATTTCTCCCTTCCCGAAATCCACTTTGTATGGTGACATAAGTCCTTTACTTTCCAGAACATAGTTTAGCTGTATATAATAAATTTTCGCCATCAATTTACACAAATTGGAAGTCAAAGCAATTGGTCTATAACCAGTTGGGTTTGATTTATCTTTACCCGGTTTACCTATTGGAACAATTATTCCATGCTTCCAAGAGGGTGGAAGCTTTCCCTCATTCCAAATCCTATTAAACAGACATAAAATCATATTTAAATATCTTCAGTCAAATGCTTGATCATTATATATTAGTCTTTTCAGGAGATGTATGTTTAACTCCACCTAGAGCTCGTTTTAATTCATATAAAGTGAAATCTGTATCTAAAGCGTCTCCAGAAGGATTCCTTTTAATCATCACATCTGGGTGCTGATTCTTATTCTGCTCTCTAAGTCTTTTTGCTTCCTCTGATACATTATCATCACTATGAACTCTGACAAACACTTTAGCCAACATTTCAGCTTTTTCATTGTCGGTTACTGCTATTATTCCTTATCATTTTTTAAAACTGGAAGAGTTTGACTTCTATATATTCCACCCATTTTTCTTATTGTCCCCCCACTTCACTTATTATCAACATCATCTCCAGTTGTACTACACCAATCTCTCCAGTATTTCTTTTAGCAGCACGAACAGTCCTTCTGACCTCAGCTTGTGTTTTCTTATATTTAATAAAATCCTCAAATAAATAAGTTCTTTTAATTTGTCTAAATGCTTTATTTCTGTCCTGTACAGCTTTACTACACTGTTCTGTCCACCAGGGAACCGAAGCTTTGTTCAGTAAGTAGCCGAAGCTTTGTTCCGATTATGACACGCTGATCGTATATTAAACCGTATGCAGTTGATCTCCAAAGCGGCAGGTGGCGGTAGAGAGTCGATCTAGTGACCACTGACTTCAGACAGAGACCGAGAGAGACACAAACACAAACAACTGAGAGGAGTCGAACCGCAGCAGCGCTGATATCTGTGTGTGTCTGTTCAGCTTAATAAAGGTAAGCGATGCCTTCTCAGTCTCACGAGCTCGACCTATACTTTATTTATTTATTTTGGGTAACACTTCATTTAAAGGTGTCCTTGTTACATATGTTACATGTTCTTACTATTATAATAACAATAAATTATGCATAATTACACGCAAGCAACCCTAAGCCAAGCCTTAAACATATAGTGAGTGCATGTAGTTAATTAATATTACTCAGTACTTCAATGTATAGTTACACTGGAACAAAGACACCTTAAAATAAAGCGTAACCTTTGTTTTGTAATGAAATGATGCAGTTCTGTCACGTGTCAGTAGTTCCTCCCCAGCACTGCTCTTACTGACTCGTGTTCATCTGTCTGCAGTCGCTGGTTCAGGCTGGAGTTGGTGTGTGCCTCTCATGGGTGCATCTGTGGGCCGGCACGGCCGCTCGCTCCTGTCCCGTCACAGCAGGGCCGGACACAAGGGCTCTCTGATGGGGGGGGGTGACTCTCTAGACGGTCTGGACAGACAGGAGGACATCGCTCAGTTCCCATACGTGGAGTTCACAGGCCAAGACAGCATCACCTGTCCCACCTGCCAGGGTTCCGGACGCATCCCTTCAGGTGCGGGTGTCAAAAAACACACATCTTACATCTGAGTGTACGGATCTGGAGAAAGCATGTCCAGGTCATATTTCAGCTTAAACGAACCAGACAAAAGAAGTTTTATGCACAGAGTTAGTCATCCCAGTATTAGAATGACTTCTATTATAATCATTCAATATTAGAAAAACTTTTACACCGTGAAGGATGAGCTTTTTTTTTCAGAAAATTCTCATTATTGTAATGCATCTGCACAATTTATTCTAATGTTGTTGTTGTTGTTATTATTATTAGTGCTTTCAAACGATTAATCGCCTCCAAAATAAACATTTTTATTTACATAATCTATATATATGTGTGTGTGCTCTGTCTATTTATTATGTGTTACAGGCAGTAATCAACTTAGCAGTAAAGGACAGAGACGAGAGCTAGTGGTTGCTTTCACGCTCCTCTTTGTTGTCTTTTAATGCACATTTGTATTTTTAAGAGTCAGTAAGACACGTTGAATCACAAGACGATTCATAAACATGTTGGAAAAAATAATACACAATGTATAGATACTTAAATCACAATAAATAAACAAATAACGATATGCAACTTCAGCCATACGTACAGAAATGCTCTAGTTCTTGATATGGCATTTAATTAATTTAACTAACCTTAGCAGTAAATGAGGGAGACTGAACTGTTCAGTGTTTAACTTCATAATAATAATAATGATATCCAAATATTAAAGTCTTTACTTTGCATTTAAATTCTGAAGCAATTTAACTCAATGATCAGATCCATTGTAAGGTGTTGTGTAAAAGCAGATAGTCTGTGCTATTGATTGAGGTCATGAGGTTGTATAGATGACCACATGCACTTTGGTCTGAACGGTTTATTTCTCTCTCTCTTTCAGGGCAGATGAATGAGTTAGTTGCTCTGATCCCCTACAGCGATCAACGGTTACAGCCAAGGAGAACGTATGTTATCACACGCGGAGCATTTTCTGTTGGAAACAGTCTTGATGTTTGTAATCGGGATAGTTCACCTAAAAATGAAAATGATGTCATCTGCAAACCATCAAGTTGTTCCCAACCTGAATGTGAGTTTCTGTTGAAAACAAAGGAAGATATTTTCAAACCAAAGACTTGACTTCCATGGAAACAAAATATTATGGAAGTCATTGGGGACCAGAAAGTGTTTGGTTACCCACATTATTCAAAATATTGTGTGTGTGTGTGTGTGTGTGTGTGTGTGTGTGTGTGTGTGTGTGTGTGTGTGTGTGTGTGTGTGTGTTCAGCAGAAGAAAGCAACTCGTACAGGTTTGGAACAACTGGAGGGTGAGAAAATGATGACAGAACTTTCCGTTTCTTTGAAATATGTCTTAACAGACAGAAATGGATTCTTGATTTTGCAGTTCTTCTCTTGGCAGGAAGTTATATGTGGTGCTGTCAGTGATTTTGTGTCTGCTGGCGTCTTCTTTGGTGGCGTTCTTCCTGTTTCCACGTCCTGTGCTGGTTGTTGATGATGGCATTCGCTCTGTGACTGTGCATTTCGACCGTAACAACAGCAAAGTGATCATCAACATGACGGTGATTTCTGTTATATGTCTTTTTTTAGTTTTTATGATGGATTAATTAATAATAAAAAAAACTGGTTTAAATTGTCCCGAGGCCTTTCTTCTCAAGCCTTGTTGTTTGAAAAATAACATGGAATCAAAATTGCCCCTTCATAAAATGATATTCATATGTAATAACTTATATAATGAATCTTGTAATATGCTGGGAGCGATAGAGTTCAAGTCTGGAATTGTTAAATTGGACATTAAAACATTGTATAATGTGCAAAAAACTAAGCTCTGATATTATTTGCTTCCAGTCAGACAAATATTTTAAAGAAACACAAATTTCGGCTTTGAACTGTACTGAATGCTGTTTTGTTTTGTTTTGTTTACAGAGCTCTCTGAACTTCAGCAACTCTAATTTCTTCACGGTGTGGGTGGACAGCGTGAGCTGCCAGGTGCTCTACATGAAGACGGTCATCGGATCTCAACAGCTTGACAACATCATCCACATTCAGCCTCTCAGCCAGAGACAGGTGTGATGAGTGATGAGCCCAACTTCTGTTTTCTGCTGTTCAGAAGTTTATGCTTGGTCAGATTTTTGAAAGAAGTCTCTTCTGCGCACCAAGGCTGCATTTATTTGATCAAAAATACAGTAAAAACAGTGATAGGTTATTATATTATTATAAAAAATAGAATAGAATTGAATCGGTTTTTTTGAATATATATTAAAATGTATAATTATTTCTATAATTTATTATGCAAAGCTGAATTTTCAGCATCATTACTCCAGTCTTCAGTGTCACATGATCCTTCAGAAAATTATTCTGATATGTGCTGATTTGCTGCTCAAGAAACATTTATTATTATTATTATTATTATTATTATTATAAAATTATAATAAATAAAATAAATAAAAATAAAAATAAAAATAAAAATAAAAGGAATTATATATATATATATATATATATATATATAAATTTATATATATATATATATATATATATACATATTTTTTTTTTTTTTTTTTTTTTTTTTTTTTTTTTTTTTTTTCATGCTATTCAAGATGAGTTTGTTTCTTCTGATAAAAACATCACAATAATCCACAAGTAATCCACACAACTCCACAACGAATCCTCTGCAGTGAATGGGTGCCGTCAGAATGAGAGTCCAAACAGCAGATAAAAACATCACAATAATCCACAAGTAATCCACACAACTCCAGTCCATCAGTTAACATCCTGTGCTTTTTCTTAACCAGATGTTAACTGATGGACTGGAGTTGTGTGGATTACTTGTGGATTATTGTGATGTTTTTATCAGCTGTTTGGACTCTCATTCTGACGGCACCCATTCACTGCAGAGCATCCTTTGATGAGCAAGTGACAGTGCTACATTTCTTCAAATCTATTTAAGAAACAAACTCATCTTAATCTTGGATGGCTTGAGGGTGAGTAAATTTCAGCTTTACATTTCAAAAGGACAACATTTATTTGGAAAAGACATCTTTTGTAACATAATAAATATCTGTACTGTCTCCTCTGATCGATTTAATATGTCTTTGCTGAGTAAAGAAATAATTTCTCACTTTCTTACTGACCCCAGACTTTTGAACACTATAGACAATCCTTAAGTGGGAGAAATGACACAGACACTGATTGTTAAACACTGGATAGTAGATGTGCTGTTGTTTTTTAATGCAGGTCAACTTCACTGTCAGTATGGAGATTGGAGGAAGTCTCTCTTACGTTTAGTGAGTATCAGAAATCAGTTCTCTTTGGAAGAACAAGCCTGTGTATCTGATCTTCTGTTTTTGAAATATTTTCACTGTTTTCTCAGTGCCTTTTGCACCATGGCAAGCATCAAGGTCCACAACATTGTGGTGTTTCTGCAGTAAGTATTTCATCACTGTGTTTTCACATCCTTTTTTGTCTTCTGCTGTTGTTCTACATTTGAAAGCTGGAGGTGAAGTGAAGCTTAAAGTTACAGTCCCGTGACGAAAGGTCACAAGCAAGAAAAGGTCCATGCCACTTATTTGTGTGATCAGCTTGAACACAAACAAAATGTACAAGCACAACTCCAGATTGCATGGATTTCTCCTGAAATAACTGGGTTTTACCTGTGAAGTTTTGTCGAGCAACACTAAATGTGGTCCTTAAGAAGTTTTGCCTCTTTTTTTGAGTATGTCGAGTGTTATTCTAAGTTCTTCATGAAATGGCCCTGACCGCTTCTCTTACACACCCCAGGACCTCTGTGAAAACCTCCTACATGGTGCGGGCGGCACAGAACACACTGGAAGCTTACCGCTACATCGACTGTGGCGCCAACTCCACCATCCACCAGCCCTCAGGATTGGTTTGGTCTAAACCTCACGTCCCTCTGAATGGGAAACCGCTCGGGTGAAGCATCAGCCGGCGGACGCTTTTGATGTTCCATGGCAGCTCAGTTTCACCAATTTTGACTCCAAATTTTGTGCTGCACTGAAACTGAACCCATTGAACAGAGCAGCTGTGGTGTAAGATATTGCTTGAATTGTTCTCTCAGTACAGATGATGATGGTGTGATAACTGCTAAATGAAAAACAAAGTCTGTAATGTTAAGCGATAGTCTAATATAAGGGTGTTATATAATTTTGCAGTGATTGATAAAAAAAGGAGATTTCATTAATGGGTTGTCATTGATGAGGTGCACTTTGATGTATGAGCTGTTCTGTGAAATATTTTGTACAGTCTTGATTAAGTCTTATGCAAATGTCTCTGCAATGCCAAAGATTTCAAGTCATTTCTCCGATCGATGGGTTTTGACACATTCAGCAATATCAGTCAACTCAGATCCATCCATCAGTCCAAAGACTTAAGTGTCAGAACAAATGACGTGTGTGTGTGTGTGTGTGTGTGTGTGTGTGTGTGTGTGTGTGTGTGTGTGTGTGTGTGTGTGTGTGTGTGTGTGTGTGTGTGTTCTCATAGGGTTTGATTTGTTGTGAATTGAAAAGTGTTCAGACTGCAGTGTGATACTGAGAATGAGGGAACTGTTACAAAACGGTAGTGTGCTTCTGTGATGCCACGAAAACTGCGATTGAGGACATTCGATGTACAATGGCAGGATGTTTTGTTCTCACTCAAACATTAGGGCTTTCACCAAGTTTTTGACCACCAGAATCAGCTTACTGGTTTAGACTCTGAAAAAAAAGGTACAAAAGCTATTCTTGGGTTTGTACCCTTTCAAAAGTACTAATATAGGGACTAATATGTACACGGTTGGTGCTAATATATAACTTTAAAATACCAATATGCATGTTTACATGTAAAAGATGTGCAAAGCTGTACTTTTAAAAATAAATAGATAAATAAATACCACCGCAGTGACAGCTTTTGTACCTTTTTTTGTAGATTTTTAAGAAGGGCGTTTGTTTCTATTTGAAGTTGCACATTTTGGATAATTTATTGCTATTTTTATATTTAATCTCCTTATCGTGCCTTGAGATTTGATTGTGTTTTTCATTGTATGAACTGAGAAAAATAAAATGGTAATAAAAATGCTTAAAGCAGGTTTTGTTGTGAGTTTGCAAAAATAAATAAACTTTTTTTTTTTGTCAATATGTTTGTATTTTTGCATAGCCACCGTTTTTACAATCACCACATGCCATATTCAACATTTTGAATATAAATCATCAGTTTCACTTCAGTAGGACAAAGCTTTGCAAATAGCCTGACTTTTCTCTCTTTTTTTTTTTTTTTTTGTTAACTTTATTGTAGTTACTCTTGTAAAACATGTTAGTAGCAATAAAACCAAACTGCTCCAACAGAAATTAATAAAAAAAAACACCTCTAATGTGCTCCATTTCTGCTCCAACAGTCCTTGATATAATTACACACCTATAGAGAGTTCCTGTCTGTAAGGCTTTACACGTGGCATTAGTCTGATTCTGTGCAGCCACACATGTGCTAAAATCACATGTGCCGATAAAAGCATGCACAGAGGTTCAAACATCTCTCATCCCGTCTAGAACGACTGATTGCTGCCATTTTCAGTGTAATTAGAGCAGCCTGCACTTAACTCAGAGCACGGATGTCTGCAAAAATAAATAATGTAGTGTTGACCAGCACTTCTGAAAGTAAATGTGCAAGGGAATGTTCATTAAAAATAAGTGAATATGATCTTTTACAAGTATTCATGCAGCTAGCACTGACAAAAAGTACTGTACTATGGTATCACCATGCATTTTGGACATGATAGTATGATTGTGCCATGCTATAGCCACTGTACTTCTATTTTAAAGGGTCATTTCCATCAAATAAATTATTAGTAGTGTTTGCTAAAGCATTGTTTCATTATTATTGCCACCCAGGGACTGTTCTAGACCTTTTAGCGGGCTTCAGACCAGGCCCACAAAACAAATATAGTAAACTACTAGATTTAGTTTAGACTTTGACGATTTGGATCTTGACTTTCTCAGCCACCCAGAAGCACCTAGCAAGCATTCCCTGGAAACACTCAAGCTTGTGATTTGAGGTTCTGCACAGTCAAGCAAGGCTCACAGTTGAATCCAGAGTCTCTGAAACATGTTTATTTGTTGATTTGCATCTCTCCAGATGACTGCGCCTCCCTCCTGCTGGCTTGCCTCTACTGCCGCTTCTGTGACGTCATGGCCATGCTTCCTGACGCTTGTGAGCGAGCGTTCGGCCGCTGCTTCCCCTCTTACAAGTATTACAGCACCTCGGATGAGCCGGCCAGAGGAAAAGACTGCTGCAGCTGTAAGGTGGATTTTGACTGTGGTTTCATGAACTCCTGTCATGAGGCCAGCGAGCTGATAGAGCTGGCGATGGAGATATCTGAGGTCTGCTACCGCTGAGAGCCTCTCCACTGTCTGGAGATCAGAGCAGATCATCCTGGATGGAGATTCTCCATCGGTGCTTGATTCCTGACTCCATATGGTGCACGCTTCTAAAAGACTCGGAGTTACAGTTATTCACCGTCACTAAAGACATTTGTGATTTCATGCAGGAGAAACCAGGGTAAATGTCACTTCTGGTTTTAGGCAACAAAATAAAGCATGTGACTGCATTTTCAGGACGATATCATTATTTTTATTTTATTTTCTATTTTTTTATTTTCTGAACTGAAACTTTTTACAAACATAACAATATACACATAGCATTTACTTAAAATATGAACAGTCAAAAAAAAAATAATAAGGATAGGACAAGTATATATTCAAAATGGAACAAGCATATGCAACTGAAATAAATAAATAAATAAAAAGAAAAAACTACAAAAAGCCCCTGACAATATTTCAAAGACCAAGCAAATATGTTTCGATTAGTGTTCAGGTCTGTTGGAAAATGTCCGATTTCAGCAGTCATTTTCTCATATATATATATATATATATCTGATTCAGTCTCTGTGTCCATTCTGTCAAAGTAGGTTGGTGCATCTTCATCCAGTTCACAGTTATTATCTTCCTAGCTGCTATTAATAATATATGCAGTACAAACAGGTGAGATTTGATCAGAGGGGAAACCATTAAACAGGGAAAAAATACTTGGTGCATTGGTATTTCATATCCTTACTAATTGCATAATTAGTAATTTCATAAACTTTACTAATCTCCCTTTTAACCCCCTGCTGATACACTTGTATTTTGGGGCATTCCCAAAATATTTGAACATAGTCCCCCACCTGAGATCATCATTTAATATAAGTACATGGTGGATATATGTGCAATAGGATTTATTTTGTGTCCAAAGTTGAATTTTCATACAAATTACGGCTTAGTTGATGCTATCCTATTCTCTGATGTGACAACTGAACCAAAATGTGAATGTCTGACTTATCTGTTGTGTAAAGCATGAAAAATGGTCAGTGTGGGTAAATTGAGCCAGTGGCCACCTTTATGATACATGAGTGAATGTAAGATAGTAAAAACCTTTACATGTCTTTCTGCCTTATAAGATGTCTTGTGATTTGCTTATGACCATTACAAAGTCTGAATATTCTGCAGAAAGGAGTCCTAAAACCCAAAAACAAGTTAGTGTTTTGGTACATTTAGTTCCATTGTTTTGAATGGGTTTTTGGTCAAATGCCTGTGACACGTTCTAGTAGCTACTATTAACTCCAGTTAACAAGTTATTAACTCACTTGAATGTGCTAGCTAATCAGTTTTTTTTCATACCTACCCAAGAACTACTATAGAACTACATACACTTTCATAATTTAAGCTTATAATGCATAAATAATTCTAAAATGAAGATCGAGTGCGGCTTACTATGTTAATCAGCTTATTGTTTCTTGATAGTAGTTACTAGAATGTTAATATTGCATTACACATTTGTTACCATGTAGTTATTTAATAATGAAGGAACAGTATTCATTTACCAATTATCCAATTCTTCTGTTACCAATAAATTCTGTTAACTTTTTTCTTCATTCACAGAGCTTATTTTCTGCAATTAGCCAAAAGCTGAAAATTCTTTTGTGGCGGGAACCAGGGTTTCTGGGTTGTTACACAAAAACAAGTCATCCCTGAAATGTCAGCTAAAGTTTACTGATGCCCTCTGGAGGGCAATGCGGGTAGCACTTCATAAACCTCAAATGTTACTGATCCAATAGTCAGTGTAGTCAGTGACATGGACACCATGAATGCTGGTCCAACAGATCTACTGATCCTGCATGAATAAAAGAATCTGAAAACACACATATTTCTGTTAGCATTCATATTCACTGACCAGTGGTTTGTCTGGTTTGTGGAAGTACAGTATGTGATTTGAGGTTGTACTTTGTAGTAATAAATAAAGTCCATATTCTGAAGGTCTTTCACAAGAGTGAAGATGTTCAATCATTTTCATTGTTTCATTTCAATGATTATATATGGATCCATCTATTCTCCAAGCCACTTGTCCTATGTACTGTAGAGTCATGGGGATGATGGCGCCTATCCCAGCGTCCCAGAAACACCATGTCCAGTCCAATGGATAGTCCACACATCCATTCATTGGCCCTACCTGCAGAGTAAACCAGGGACCACACCAACTCCTGGAGAACATGGGAACATTGAGTCGAAAGGCCTGGTGGCTGAGCCGGGACTCCATACAGATCTTTTACTGTAAATCTATTTATAGCATGCCTACACTTCCACCCTCCACCGTCACCTCAGCAGTGGCTTCAGTTACTGTTATATGCTTGGCACGAGTCGGCAACATTCGCATTTCAACTTCAATATGTCTCATGCTTCAGAAATCAGTGACGGCGCCTGTGATCATGTGACTAAATTCAGATTGGTGCATGCAGACTGTACGTGGAGCAGACAGACTGCAGACTGTCAGCGTGTCGAGGGACGACTGTCAGACGCCAGGATGTGAGTGTATCACCAAGATTACCATTCTGATGTTACTGGTTCGGGCTGGACATACTGGGATAGAACTTGGCTGAATGAAACTGTTGAGTTTTTGCATTACAGAATACAGTCAATAAAATAGAATATTTTTCATCGTTTTTTTTCTTTTTGTAATCGGTTAACCTTGAAAGCAAGAGTGAGTTGTGTACTTCATGTTGCAGTGCTTTTCTAATTTAAGAACTGATCTTACAGTTGGAAAGCATGAGGTCAAGTTCACAGTGTGTGTATTTTGGGTAAGTGGGGGAAAGTGTCTGTAGTCTTTAATAGACACTATTCTCTGATCTTACAAAAATGGTACTGGCATGGTACATTAATACAGGCTATACACCACAACTTCACAGGGTAATTCAAGATATTACAAAAAATGACATGGCACCACTATGGTACTATTTCATAGAACATGGTATTACTATGGTACATGTACCATTGTTTTGCCAGTCTTTTTGGACATTTCATGAAATGGAATGTGAAAAAAAAAAAAAAAAAGACACAAGAAACTGGCAAAACGGGTATATGTCCAAACAAAATGGTATTACCAAAAATAAATGTGATTTTACCTTGGTAAATTCCCCCCAAACCTGGTAAAACAACAGCAATTGTCCAAAAAACATGGTACAGATGTATCATATAAAAAATAAAAATAAAAAAAAACAATCTAAATGTATACAATGTTTTTTTTAAGCATCCCTTGAGAAAAAGGAATGTGCTTAATGTGCACTTGTAGTGTACTTCCGATCCTAAAAGTATATTTAAAAAAAAAAAAAAACTGTACATGCAGATAATATAATATTAATGAAATAAAAGGCCACTTAAATGTACTTAAAGAGAGTTACTTAACACACTTAAGTACACTTTTAAAAAGTGCACTTTGTAGTAATATCAAATTAAAGGTTTTAAAAAAAAATTTTTTTATCTTTTGTTGAAGTACACTCATTTTGATGTGTTGACTAACATACTAAAGCACATGTGAATTACATGCACACGTAACATTAATTAATAATTTGAATAATGTATTAATACTTTTAACTGTGTGTTGTGATATTACATTTAAAGTTCATATACAAATGTGTAATTACAAATATATGTAAATGCATGACATGTACTGTATAATGAAGAGCAACTGTGTAGTGTACAAACCTAAGAAAGTACTGGCTAAGGTAACTCACAGAAATAAAAATAGGTTTAGGGTTAGTACCAAGTTATTACCCAGTTATTGTAATTACTATAATAAGTACAAAGTATAGCTACATGTGAAACAGGGCTTTAATTATTATTTCCATATGACTACTTTTTTATACAAGTATGCTGAATTGTACTTCTTAGTGATTTTGTTTGACATTCAGCTTCTGCTGAAATACTGAATAAAGTAGGCCTATGGTTAATTTGTCCCCACAGTTACGAGTCTTCATCAGAAGATGGAGTCACATGGACAGTGGTCAGTCCTGTCGTCTTCACCTATCGAGTCGTTCAGTGTGAGCGGCTTCTGGATGCAAGCAATGACACCTTACTGTTTGGCCATATCTCCAGCCCTACGGAGCTCCAGGCCCTTAAGAACAACAGTGAAGTAATGAAGCGATTCATTGTGATTGACGAGACTGTTAATGATCTATACGGCTCCCAGGTGGCAGCATATTTCCAAGCGAGAGGAGTGACATACAAGATCCTTCCCTTACCCACAACTGAGGAGAACAAGTCCATGACTCTAGTGACCAGAATCTTGGAGGAGGTCCATAAGTTTGGGATTGACCGCCGTACGGAGCCCATTATTGCTATCGGTGGTGGTGTGTGTCTGGATATCACAGGTCTCGCTGCATCACTGTATCGCAGACGTACTCCGTATATCCGTGTCCCTACTACTCTGCTGGCTTACATTGATGCCAGTGTGGGGGCAAAGACTGGGGTCAATTTTGCCAACTGTAAAAATAAGCTAGGGTCATACATCCCACCCGTGGCAGCGTTCCTGGACAGGAGTTTCCTCTGCACTCTGCCACGCCGCCATATTTCTAATGGAATGGCTGAAATGCTGAAGGTACATGTACTGCATGGATGGCAATACAATACTGGACAGTTTCTCAGATGTTCGCATTTTACACATCTACATTGCATTTTATGGTTCATGCACTGACTTGTAAAAAAAAAAAAAGTGCATTTAATTATATTTAATGTGCACTAGTAGTGTACTTAAAATTTTATAAGTATATTTAAAAAAAAACTGTACTTGCACGTAATATTAATTAAATAAAAAGCTACTTAAGTGTACCTAAAGAGAGTTCACTTTCTTAACACACTTAAGCACACTTTAAAAATGGACACTTTGTAATAATGTTCGTAGTAAAGTACATTTTAAATCAGTTTTAATAATCATAATAATCTTTTAATTAATTGTGCTTTAAAGAAGTACACTTATTTTGATGTGTTGAATAAATGCATACACTCTGAACATTGTGTTTGGTGGAAATATATATTAAAAGATGTGTTTATTTAAGATTAAAGGGATAGTTCATCTTCAGTTGGTCATCACTGACATGCATATTGTTTTTTCCCCCATACTATGGAAGTCAATGGGGACCAGCAACTGAAGGCGAACTATCCCCTTAAAGCTAAAATATTAACTTTAAAGTATTTATCTCTTTTAAGGTGTTTTTATTTTCTCTAAATGTAGTCTTTTTGTTATATTCAGTACCTTTGGCACAAATGTAATGCCATATCAATAATGCCTTAAATAAATAAACAAACAGATAAACAAACAAACAAACAAATAGGATTTTAAAATCTAAAAAATAAAATAGAAAGAAATTTTAAATAAATAATAATTGTATTCAGCAAAGATGCATTTAGTTGATTAATAGTGACCACAAAGACATTTATAGTGAAAGATAAATTTGTGCAATTGGGAGATATAGTGAAAGATTTCTGTTTCATATAATTGCTGCTAATCTGAACTTTCTATTAACTGAACAGTCCTAAAAAAGCCACAGTTTTCACAAGCAGGAAATAAACAGGAAAAACTTTTTTTTTTTTTTTAAATAAACCAACTTCTGAAGGATCATGTGACACTGAAGACTGCAGTAATGATGCTGAAAATTCAGATTTGCATCACAGGAATAAACTACATTCTAGAATATATTTTCATATAGACAACAGCTACTTTAAACTGTAATAATATTTCACAATATTACTTTTTTCACTGTATATTTTTTGATCAAATAGCCTTGCAGACTTATTTGAAAAACACTTGAAATTCTTACCAAACCCAGACTTTTATTGTGAAGTCTAATTGAGGTCTTGTGTTACCAATGCTGGTGATTTCCTACAGATGGCGCTGATGAAACACAGAGGACTCTTTGAACTTTTGGAGAAGGATGGCAGACATTTGTTGGACTCCAGTTTCCAATCATCAGGGAGAATGCCAGAAAATATACATGGGGACGCAGCGAGTGTATCCACGAGACTGGCCATTGAAACCATGCTGGAGGAACTTGCCCCAAACTTGTGGGAGGATGACCTGGACCGGCTGGTGGACTTTGGCCATATCATCAGTCCAGAGCTTGAAATGGTTATGCATATTAGGACTCAAACCAAAACTGCACACTGTGTGTCAGACTTGAATTACTCTAATAACTGGAGTCACTCTTTTCTTTGATACAGAAAATACTTCCTGCGCTTCTTCATGGAGAGGCGGTGAACATTGACATGGCTTTCATGGTCTATGTGGCTCACGAAAGGGGCTTTCTGACAGAAGAGGAGAAAAGACGTATCATTGTGTGTATGCGGAGCCTAGATCTTCCAGTGTGGCATTCAGACTGCACTCTGGATCTAGTACTGAAGTCCCTTACTGAACGACTCAAGCACTCAGGAGGATTTCTGAGAACGCCTCTACCCACAGCGCTAGGAAAAGCAAGTATGTGAAACATAAAAAGAAGAACTACACTTTTGCCCTTAAACATTAAAGGTGTATTCAGTAGTTTGGTGCAAATTCAAACAGTTTTACACATTAGGAAATAGTGTTTTTGTAAGGAGTCATCTGAATGGTGTATAATGAAATTAAGAATTTACTAATAATTGTTTTCTATAAGAAGTGTTTACCACCATACACCAGTCCTCACACACATTGACTGTATGCTAGTAGCACAGTGTATTTTAGTGATGTGAAGCACGGAATTTAGACAATGAAACACTACGTCATTTGTTGAAAAGATTTAAAATGGGTCATGAACTGAGAAATCAAAATTCCCTTGATCTTTTGACATAAGAGGTCATTGTGCTATAAAAACATCCTGTAAGTTTCAGAAATCAAAACTTTCTCATTAGTCTATAAACAGCTTATATTGAAGGCAGTCTGCCAAAACAACAGCTTGTGGAATGTTTTACGCTATGATGTAATAGTGTGGATAAGCACCGCCCCCACAGAAGAAGTTTAACGCCTGCTTCTACACCACTACCTGTTTAGCCCCGCCCACCGATTCTACACCACTACCTGTTTAGCCCCGCCCACCGATTATACATCACTACCTGTTTATCCCCACCCACCGATTCTACATCACTACCTGTTTAGCCCCGCCCACCGATTCTACATCACTACCTGTTTATCCCCACCCACCCATTCTACATCACTACCTGTTTAGCCCCGCCCACCGACTATACATCACTACCTGTTTATCCCCACCCACCGATTCTACTGTACATCACTACCTGTTTATCCCCACCCACCGATTCTACATCACTACCTGTTTAGCCCCGCCCACCGATTCTACATCACTACCTGTTTAGCCCCGCCCACCGATTCTACATCACTACCTGTTTATCCCCACCCACCGATTCTAAATCACTACCTGTTTATCCCCCCGCCCACCGATTCTACATCACTACCTGTTTAGCCCCACCCACCGATTCTACATCACTACCTGTTTATCCCCGCCCACCTATTCTACCCCACTGACTGATTAGCCCCGCCTACCAATTCTTCATCACTGCCTGTTTAGCTCCGCCCACCGATTCTACACCACTGACTGATTAGCCCCGCCCACTGATTCTGTTTCTCTGCCTATTTAGCCCCGCCCACCAATTATTCGTCACTGCCTTTTTTAGCCCCACCACCTATTCTACATCACTGCCTGTCTAGCCCCGCCCACCGATTCGCACGTGTACTGTAAATAGCGAGAGAGGCGAACACAGGTCTATGCAGACACCAAACAATAAAGATGCTCTGATAACAAGATGCAGTGCCAAGTTGTGAAAAAAAAGTCTTTCCATTGCTTTACTTCTGATCTCAACATTAGGAAAAAGTGGATGACCTTTATTTTTAAGAGTTTAGTCCAACTTTAAGTGCTCAGGGCACATTTTAGCAAAGCACCATAAGACTGTGACATACTGTAGTTTGTTTCATTTCCTTCAGTCTGTCTTTTTCATATACCCCGCAGGAATCTTCAATGACACAGAAGAGAGCATTGTGTGTCAAGCGTTCAAGAAATGGTGTGATGAACAGTGTGAAACCACCATGAAACCAGAATAACACACCACAGGAAATGTTGAGTCTGATTATATTCCTGAACCAAGAAAAACACGTGTGCTGCAAAATGAAACGCATCAAATCATGAATGAAACCTCCAGAAATTGTGAAAACCACTCAGTTTTATTTCAATGTCTGTAACAGTTTCATTCTCAATACACGTGACAAGCTTTAAAACCCAACAATGAAATGCTACTTTCCTCATAAAGCTCACATTAAGAGTGAAAGGTGACTTTCCCAACAGGTTTAAAGTGGGCTGGCTTCCAGAACTGAATTCATAGGAAATTAATGCTTTGTAAAGGAAAAAAAAAAAAATCAACATTACAAGCTATCTTAAGTCCTTTCTTAAATAATGTTTGGTTAAGCTTCAAAAATATAAAACAAAAGTATTTTAACAAAACGAAAGCCATTTCTAGCCAAGATACTTCTATAAAAGACAGACTTGTGTTTGTTATTAAAAGATATTTGGTTGAAGTTCCACAGAAGCCTGTTTTGAAGGCACCTTTCATCGACGTCACTGATACATATGCATTCATATAGGAGCCTTGTGCTTTAACTGTTACCTGATTGTCTGAATTATTGCTCAGAAAAAAAAAAAAAAATTGCAACAGCCAGTTTTGCTATAAATTCACAACGACATACTTAACAGTTTCACTGCATATTTAGACTCCACTTGGAATTTGGCCACATTTTAGTAGTCAACACTGTGTAACATTACATTCAGAGGAAGTTTTGTAGTGCTTCAAGACACTTCAGCTTTAAGCCAGAATACAATACAATCCTGATCAAAACCTAGGTTCGGTGGTCCTACTGAGATATCATCCCCTCTACTTCACCCGAGGACCGAACCCGTTAGGTTCCACAGTCTAAGACTAAGTCTAAAATCACAAATATAGAACAGAAGATTTCATTTAAAGGGATAGTTCACACAAAATAGAAAATTAGGAACATCGTCTTCTTACTCTCATGTAGCTCCAAACCCATGTACTGTACATTTTTACAAATTTGGGGTTTATTTTTTTGTCCTTTTTGGAAATTAGCAGTCCCTGTGGAAGCATGGAACAAAAAATAAATAGGTAATTGTGACTTTCTAGCAATTCTGAGATCCCCCACCCCACCCCTCAGATTCACAAAAAAAAAAAAAGTTTTTATTTTTAATTTTGTGGCAGAAACAAACAAACAATTGCATGATATAAACTCACAAAACTGAGAACAAACGTCCAAATTGTAAGATAAAAATTATCGAATTGCAAGAAAAAAAAATGCAATTACCATTTATATTTTTTATTCAGGAACAATAGCAGAAATGGAAGACAAAATCTCAATTCTGAGAAGCATACTCAGAATTGTGAGACATAAACTCGTAATTACCTTTTTTTATTTTTTAGTCTGCAAAAAAAAAAAAAAAAAAAAAAAAAAAAAAAATTGTTGCGAGATGTCAATTTGAAAATTATAAGAAACTTTATATTTTGCATTTTTTAACCATTTTTCTAAAAATTATAAGTTTATATCTAACAGTTATGTTTCTTTTTGATCTCAGAATTGCAAGAAAACAAGTTAAAATTGTGGCAAATTAAGCTGCAATTATGTTTTTAATTATTATTTTTTAATTTGTGGTGGAAACAGTCCCAGTCCCCATTTACTTTCATTGTATGCAAAAGAGCAGCATGATTTTTCTGCTAAATATCTCTTTCTGTGTTCCACCATAGAAATAATGTCCTTAATGTTTGGAATGACACAAGGATGAGTGACTGATGAGAGAAAGTTTTGGGTGAACTACTGCTTTAAGTGACAGATTTGTAATGTAAGGCACTTTACAGTGGTGTTACCAACGCTAAACTCATCATCTTTACAACATCTTTCCATTACACACAGGCTGATTTCTCATCTGAAAGTTATCTTTGCATAGTTCTATTAAACAACACATAATAGTTGCACCTACATGATCAAAATAGTGGCACAAATTGGATGCTACTCAAAGGCAAACATCAGTACATCTGAGTTGAGCACAGTAGAAATATACAGTAACAGTACAGCTTATTATTACAAACATATTCAGTCATTTTACAGCAGGTAAGAATTAAAAAACCCAAACAAGTGTTAGGATAAAATATAAAATATTTTTTCCTTCGTCTTTTTTTTTTATCTTCAACATATTATCATACTTCCAGTGTTTTCACCCTCAATATATATATATTAAAAAATGATTTTTTCATAAAAAAAACAAAACAAAACAAAACAGAAAACCTTGGACATTGTAATTAAAATGTATGGCCTATTAAAACAGAAATGAATCAAAATGTTAGATTAAAAAATGTTTGAAGGGTGATACATTTGAATTTGAAGTTTGAATTACTATATGACTATTCCTTTAGTCATCAAATATGTGTTAAGAAATGATTTCACATTCTTATGGATTATTTCAAGCTATGCACTGTGTTAAAATGCATCCTCAGGGTATCTTATGAGAAATGCATGAGGTGAAATACATTTGCATAACTATATAGGCACTGCATATAACCACAAGAAGAGTTTTTGAAGGCTTTCAGCAGAGTTAAAACTGAATATTGCTTATTGCTTGGCACATTCCACAGGACATCTGGAAATCTGTTGGATTTTTCAAATGCTGTGCAAAAACTGTCCTTCCACATGTGCATTTCTTTAGCCTCTGGGTCTAAAGATTATTCCACAAATCCACCGCGCTACGTGAAATTCTCCTGGACCGGAAACATTAATACTGAGAGAATATTGCCAACGATTAATAATGGAATGAAAAAGTTTAGGGTCAGCTGTTTCAGATCAGCCTCGTAGCAAACATACTCTGTCCATCTACTGGTTGTGTGCGTTTCCATCTGGAAGATACGATTTGTAGAGCATTTGCTCAAAAGTTTCCTTAACATTCAACAGAAATTTTCACAACATTTATGAATTAGTTACGATTAATGCAGCTATGCTAAGGGAGCATTTCACCCAAAAATGAAACCTTCACCTTTTTACAATGAGAAACCATATAAACTTTGATTTGGCCCCTTCATTCAAGTGCTTGTTTCATGCATGCTCATATCGGCGATACAACCATCTACACACTAACATCTTGAGGAACTGGAGCACTGAATCAGTTCATCATAGGAGCAGGTACGCGCTGCTATTTTGGCTTATTTTCAGTCGGAGTGACTATTGGACATTTGAAAGTGAGTTTTGATTGAGTAACTTGTAAATCTGTGCTGCTTGAGCCATGAACTGTTGTAGACGGTTCAGTCTGATTTAAAGAATTATTCATTCATGAACCGAAAATCACAGACTGATCGTTTCACGTCATAAGACCTCAATATATCGTCAGGAGCCATGGGTTTTAATTTTGAGTTGCCTGATACGCTTTTCAACATTCAAAGTGATGGTAGACCTTGACTCGCATTTTATGAATCACCAAGGACCACGGTTTCTGCTAAACATCTTCTTTACTGTTCTACTGAAGAAAAAAGTCCCCTACATCTTGGATGACCTGAGCAGATTTTCATTTTTGGGTGAACTAACCCTTTAAACATCAACTGTCTGTCACTTAATATCTACACGTTAAATGGGAAGCATTCTGCTTAAGTCACTCCTTCACAAGGATATATATATTAAAAAAAGAGAAATATTCTTCTAAACTGTGTGCAAACACACTACTGTACAACCAAAGAAATCACCTTTCAAGTGCACTTTTATATTGTCCCAAAGCTGATTAAATTGTTCTCTAATACACCTATGTGAAGTTACACAAATCAATCTTTTTATGATACTGACCTTGATTATTTTGATATTATTATAACACAATGAAATTTGGGTAGACGAAACTGGAATAAGGTTAAAATACAATAAAATAAAATGAGTGTAAACATAAAAATAATATTATTTCGCACTTGACAAAACAGGCTGTGCTTCTTCCTTAGCAGTCAATGGTGTTTCCGGAAAACCACGACAATGACCAGCGGCCCTGAACAGCCAGACGAAGGTTTCCTTGCACTAACAAACATGCTCGTTCTCCTCCATGTTCACGCTGTCCTTACAGCTGCTTTCGTTCGAGGCTCCGGACGAGACGGAGGTGAGGAGCGGGTCGCTTGTTGCTACAGATGACAATGTGTCGTCCATCAGGATGTCGTCGAGTTTAGTGCCATGTGCCTTTGGGACAAGACCATAAGCATCGGTGGAATTGCTAGAGTCGTTAAAGGTGATTGTGCCGTCGTTTAGGTCTAGGGTGCTGGAGCGGCCCATGTCGGGGCAAGACGGGTGTGCGTGAGGGAACATGTCCTGGGTGCAGTCGCCCAGGACCGGCTCCTGTTTGATGGGCCGGGCTGCTAGTGTAGTCACGGCCAGTCCGTGAGCACGAGCCTGGATTTCCAGCTCCTGGATTAGCATGCAACGGATAGACAACAAAGCAAGAACTGAAACATATACTGTAACTAACTTAATGAATCTACAAATTGACACTTTTCTGGATTTATCTAGATTCAAACATACAATTTAAATCTAGAAAATATTTAAAAATATAAATTAATAAAATGATTAAATATTTAAAATATAACACTAACAGCTTGCGCCAATGCAAACCGTCTTTTGGCATTAAAATAATACTGGATTTACTAAAGACGTGCAGTGATGAATCAGTGCTGAAAAGGCGTGGACACAGTTATTGAATATGCATTTTTAGGCATTTCCCTTTCAGACGCAAAATTTATGGAAGGAGAGTATTCAAATGAATCACGCAATGCGTTTTACTAACGTTTGCGCTCGTCAAATTAATGGAATTTACGCCATTATTTAACGCCCAATAAAAGCATGTCTTAAACTATTTTTGCTCTTGAAATTGCTGCAGTTATTGTTGCTATGAGGAGGCACCACAGAGAACAGAGAGCGCGTGGTAGAAGGGAGAGGATATTTTCGACATGTATTAATTTATTTGGAAAGAACACATTATCCGAATATATCGTTTGCCAAGCCATGTTATTTTTAATTTGATTCAGGAAATAAAAGACGACTTATACCCTCAACTAGGAGTCACACATTCCAGCTCGATCTAAACTTCATACAACCCTTCATTTTTTTGGCCTCCGGTTCTTTTCAACGTACTGTGGTTTCTTTATTTCTTTATTCTTTATTTGTGACTACTGAAAGAATATGTTTTGGGTTGAAGGTCACTGCAAAAATTTCTTATATTGATGGCTAATACAAACTGGTTAATAATCCTTGTGCCTTTTTTTAATAATGATGAACAATTTATAATAAACAATGCAACATTCCATAATGAAATGAGAATTTCAATTCAAGGTGACTTTTAAGTGTCTTTAAAAACTTTTTTTTTTTTTTTTATAATTCTTAGAAGAAAATGCTTTTTCTACAATATTTAGTTCTAGTCATTGAAATTGACCCTTGTGAAAAAGAAACACCTAATTGTACTTAATGTGCACTTAAATCTTGAAAGTATAATTAAAAAAATACTTGTGGATAATTTAATATTAATGAAGAAAAAAAAAACGCCACTTAATTGTTTCTTAATACACTTAAATACACTGGATTTCTTTCTTATGTTAAACACAAAAGAAGATATTTTGAAGATAACACATTATTTATACCTATTGACTTCAGTCAACGTCTTAACTGTTTGGTTACAAACATTCCTCAAACTATCTTCTTTTGTGCTCAGCAGCTGAAAGAAACTCATACAGGTTTGGAACAACTTGAGGGTTAGTAAATGATGACAGGATTTTGTTTTTTGTGTGAACTGGCCCTCAAGTCTATTCTATTAATCTGGGCCTCTTCGGTCACTTTTGACTGAACAAAATTGACATTTTGACATTTAAAAAATCTTAGCTTCATTGGAATGAGATGACTGTTGTTACATTAGCTATGTGAACACACAACAATGATCATGGACATGATTTGAATATCTTAAAAGGCTGAAATCTAAAAGAAGTAACACTTGGTACCTTTACGGTAAAAAATGACCAAGGGAAAAAATAGTAGCTATACATTTCAAGGCTTTGGTCACTTTTGAAGTGTGATCCAAAAAAAAGAGACCCAGATGGTTAAAGCGTGTTTTTTTCCCATAATACAGTACATGTGCTAAAGTTCACTTCTTTTTTCAGAAGGGTAATTTTGGACAGCGTACTATTTCTGTATGCCATTCCACTGTATGCTGCAGTTGTATTGTATAGTTAAGTGTTGATGTGTCTGAACTGACCTGTATCCTGAGCATGAGGTGGCGGTTGGCGTGTTCCAGCTTCTTCTGACGGTTCTCCAGCTCTCTGGCCCGCTGCTGCTCTCTCTGAAGTTTCCTGATGTAATCCACAGAGGCCTTCAGGATAGTGCCCTTGTTCCAGCGCATGTCCCTGAGCAACACACACAAGCAGCTGACACCAGCACATCTGACAAACCCTCTATCAACAGCACTAGCCTCTGCTGTGATAACAGCATGTATTCATCTGCTTCATGTGTAAGTGTGTATCTACTGAACACTGCGGTGCTTACGGATCATTTGATTTAGGAATCAGAGTCCCCAGTTCTTTGATTCGATCGTTAATGTTGAATCTCCGTCGCCTCTCAACTGAAACAGATGAAAAATGCGTGTTATATTACACACTTGTATTTATAAACTCAAACAAAATCACATTTACAATAATTCACTTACACTCAAAGTCTATGGGACAAAGACTGTAACTTAATTATGTATTTTTTACAAACTGAGGGACGAAGGAAAATGGTTTTCTTTTGTAAAACTGGAACAGGCTGCTACCCTACATACAAAAGCAAACTCACTTAAGTTATGGTTGTCCTTTTTTTGCCTTTCCTTTGCGAAAGCACGAACTTCTGCCTCTGAAAAAGATAAAGGAGTGTGAGAAGAGAAACTGAAAGCAGGACGTTTATCTGCCATATGTTTTGGCACCCTTTAAATGTCACTGCAGTTGTCTTTTATAGTGCATTTTCTCTCACCAAAATCCCTTTTCCACAAAATCTAGATCATTTTCTGTATAGATTATGACCAACAGTTTTTTTTTTAATGCATAAAGTACCCAGACAACCTGCTACATTTGCCATAATATACAGTATACAATAAATGCATGGAATACTGTATCCCACAATGCAATGTGCTAGACATGACCCTTTTTTGCCTAGTTTTACATAAAATCAAACTAAAAACGCAAATAAGTATTTATTTCCAAGATGATGGTTGCCACTTAAACACAACTTTACGAGGTCCCATGAAAATGTAAAGATTAAATGTTTATTCTGGAATAATACCTACTGTTTTACATACTATTTAAAAATAGTAGCCAGCAAGTAGTGTACACTACACAGTATTATATACTGTGTTTTTAGCAGTAAGCTAGTATTTAATTCTAAACATGATTGAACTTGAATGGAAACCAATCTTATATAACAATTGAACAATTTTATATAACAGTAGAGCGTTCAGGAAGGTTTTTTTTTTTAAATACATTATTCAACAAGTCTGAAAGCTTGTTTCTGCAACTGAATGAAAAATAAAAAATCTAGTTACAACTTATCTCACAATTTTGACTTTTTTTCTCAGAATTGCAAGACATAAACTCGCAAATGCATGTTACAAATTTAGAATTGCGTGAGACAAAGTTGCAATTGTGAATTATAAAGTCAGAATTGTGAGCTAATTTTTCTCCCTTAGAATTTATATCTCACAACTGGAGTTTATATCTCACAATTTTGAGAGAAAAAAAAAGTCAGGACACAAACCAAGAACTCAAATTTACATCTCACAGTTCTGAATTTGTATCTTGAAGTTCTGACATTTTTCTCAGAATTGTGAAAAAAAGTACAAATTGTGATATATAAATTAAAGAAGAAAAATCAACATTGATAATACTCAGAAAAGATTATATTTTTGTTTTGTTAACAGACATGCAGGCAAGTAGAGAAAGCTTCAGACGTACCCACAGGATACCCTTCAGGCCTTTGATAGCTCTCAAACTTGCTACAGGAGCTGGGCTTGTCCATCATGTGCATCATGGCTGGAGATGGAGTAACTATGTAGCATACGAGCATATGTTTTCATATTTCTCACTCCTATCATCATTCACATGACATTTCTACCGACTTTAAAAGGTGAAACACATTTCAGTACATCGTTGAAAGGCCTGGAGAGTCTTAGACGGTAAAAACTGCATTAACTAATTCATATGACTCTTACCAGAGAATTCCCTTTTAATGTCTGGCAGGTTAGCAGGGCACGAGTTACTGATAGAGATTCCCGGAGGCGGCATGCCTGGGTTACTATACATGTCCAAGAGGTTCGCTGACACAGGGATCTATAGAAACATAAGAACATGTATATTATTGTCTCTTTTTTTTGTTCTTTTTGGAGCTCACTGTGTGGAAAAGAGTAGCATGTGTGTTCTGCCTACGACATGAGAGTGAGTAAATGAAGACTATTCACTATTCCTCTGCAGACAGCAGTCAGACAGATATTAGATCAGGTGTTGACAGCTGGATCGCAGGGCCTCCTGCTATACTGACACCAGCCACAGCTCTGATTGTGTGAGATGACAGAAAGAGACAAAGTCTCACCAAGTTCACTACTAATAGAAAAATACACTTTAGTTCTTGAAACTTGTAGACAACGTTGGGGAAAGTTGCTTTTTAAAGTAATGCATTGCAACATTGTGCTACTCCATAAAAAAGTAACTAATTGCATCATTATGGAAAGTAATGCATTATGTTACTTTTGCTTTACTTTTTTACACCTGGGCTGGGCTTGCTTGTTTGTTTTTTAAAAACAACCCCCCAAAAGTTGTATTATTGGCAACTGTAAAGGCCCTTTCACACCAAAAGTGAAATGAATAAGCCTCAGGCTGAAGGAAGTGTGCCTGCCTCTGCACTTATGCCCAGTTTCTCTCAACATGGGGACAGGAGAGCTGTCAGTGAATAAATGGGAAAACAAAGTAACGTGTATTACTTACACTATATTGCCAAAAGTATTGGGACACCCCCTTCTAATGAACGGGTTTGACTACTTTAGTAATTTCCATGAGTACAAATCTTAATGTTTAAGCATACAATGATATTTTAGGGAAGCAACAGTTTGGACAGGACCCTTTTCTATTCTAACATGACAAATCCACACATTACAATAAAAGAATCAAAGAGAAATGATTGATTCAGTCAATCTTAATTGGTCCCAGTCCTACTCCCAGCAGAACACCTCTGATGTGACTTAACATGCAGACTACATTATAACTTTTGCTATAAAATTAGAAGCACACAATTCCCTAGAATATCATTATATGCTTAAACATTAAGATTTGCACTCATGAAAATTACTAAAGTAGCCAAACCTGCTCATTAGAAGGGGGTGTCCAAATACTTTTGGCAATATAGTGTATTTGAAAATGTAACTCAGATATTTTCTTGCAAATGTAAAATTTAATGCATTACATAACTATTTATTTGAAAAAGTAATCTGATTATGTAACTCGATTATGTAATTATATTAACTTTTTTTTGCAAGCAAAATAAAACAAATAAAAAATAAAATAATACCTATTTCATTACAGTAACCATTTTGTGCAAACAAGTTTAACTGAATACTTATTTTGTATTACATTACTACTGTTTTTTTGCAAGCAAAACAAAACAAAACATAACACACCAAAACATCCATTTGTATAAATTCCCTTCCTATAGTGGTGTGTGTGTGTCCCCTTGATTGCCTTAGGTACTGTAGTTCACCTGTGTCTAGTTAATTTAGTCATTAGTTCCTCTTCCATTTGTATAAATTCCCTTCCTATAGTGGTGTGTGTGTGTGTGTGTGTGTGTGTGTGTGTGTGTGTGTGTGTGTGTGTGTGTGTGTGTGTGTGTGTGTGTGTGTGAGAGAGTGAGTGAGTGAGTGAGTGAGTGAGTGTGTGTGAGAACCCTTCCTTGTTCTTGTGGATTTAATATTTATGTGTTTAGATTATCTGAATCGTGTGCTTCTCATCTTGGCACCATGCAGCCACGTGACAATATCATTATATTAATAGTTTTTTTTTGCCAGCAAAATTAAATAAATACATTAGGGGTGTCACACTATACCGGTATTGATGATAACTGTGATATTCAAAGCAACAATTATCGATATCGTGTTAATTTAGTGTGTGGCGATATACCGCAATATTTAAAATGAACAGTTCTCTTATGATAACACCACATGTAAATACTCCAGCGCCAGTACCTGGTTGAGCTCCCAGGTGGCAGAATTGTGTTTGACGATGACACTGTCACACAAGAAGAAGACCAGCTACTCTGAGGAGAGCCTTGTTTGTCAAAGTTGTCATTATTTTACTAGTCATAGAATGGGAAATGTTATATTAACCTGTTAACAGCGGTTTTCTGTGTTCATATATTTAAGTAAAGGGTGATTATTTTAATTTAGTACCGTGTTTTCTTTACTTGTCTTATTTTTGTATTTGCAATCAATACGGCCTGTGCATAGTAACACTTTATTTCTTCGTTCAAATCTATTAACAGTTACACGATTAAAACTGATCTTGAAAAACCGAGGGACCACATTGCTACATAAAACTCTGTAAAATGTTAAGTTGGTCGCAGGGCCATGCACTTAATGCCTCATCTGTGGTCATTCTTCATTAAGGTTCATTAGTTAACATTTACTTAATTCCATTAGTTAACATATATAAATAACATAAATAATAATGAATATTTCCACAGCATGTATTAATCTTAGTTCGTGTTAATTTCAGCATTTACTAATGCATTATTAAAATCACAAATTGTGTTTGTAAACTTTAATGCACTGTGAACTAACATGAACAATGAATGACTCTGTTTTTATTAACATTAACAAAGATGAATACATTGTGTAATAAATGTATTGTTCATTGTTCATTCATGTTAGATAATACATTAATGTTAAAAAATGACATCTTATTGTAAAGTGTTACCATTAATACTTATTCATCATACTGTTGAACGTGACAGTATTTTCTCTCTTGTTATTTCATAGGAGCTGCAAAGAAGACGGAGAAAGCCAGAGTCTTGCGCCATGCGTTTATCAATATCCTTATGTTCATTGGGTGAAAAAGAAAAACTCAGAACTCAGAAAAAAGTCAATAAACAATCTTTCCCCCAAAGTTTCTATAGAGTAAAAATATAATTTGAATTCTTATGGCCACAATAACCGTGAAATGAAAAATTAATTTCGTGACCCCAAAGTTTCTTATAGATATTTTTTATTTTTTAGAACCAAACAATATTAATAATTAATATTTCTTTTTATTACTGTTTTTGAAGCAAATTTAAATAATCACATATTTTATTATATTACTACTTTTTTTTTGTTTGTTTTTGGAAGCATCGTGACAGCCCTAAAATAATAATAAGACAATGATATTTCCTTATATTAGCACTGTTTTTTATTTTTAGCAACCAAACAATAAAAGATAAAATTAGAATATAAATAAATATAATAAATTATTAAAAAAATATTGTCATTAACATAATAATTTTTTTTTTTGTTGTATTTTTGCAAACAGGTAAATACATAATAAAAAAATTAATAATGTAATTATATAACTATATAGGACTCTTAAAAGCATGAAATAGTGATATATATTTTTCTATGGTAGTCATTAGTCAATGGTTTGGAACTTTCCATGTGCTTCTGGTGACTTCAGCCAATCAGCACTATCACACAACATATATATATATACAGTATGAAAATATGCCTCCTTCCACATACTCATATTAGTATTAGTATTTAAGAGCTGAAGATGCAAAAATGAATAAATGAGGTAACAGAAGAAAATATAACAGTGTTTATACCGTGTTGGCCATCTGAAGTCCGGGGTCCAACGACAGTCCCATGATATCATCATTGTAGCTGGATTCCAAACTAATGATGTCGTCAATGACATCATCCATCTGAGAAAAATCAAAAGCAACAGATCTCATCAGCTGTCAGAAGTCAGCCGCTCAGCTACAGTATAACGCATTGTGAAGTAAATTAACCCTGGAATAATGCAAGAGCTCAAATCAATCCATAGCTATGCTGAAAATCACTGGTTAATCTGACGCACATCTAAAAGAGCTATGCATTTCCTCTCAGCGTGCCAATTCCAGACTCTGTCTAATCTATTAACACTTGTTTTAGCGCATCTCTCTCTCTCTCTCTCGCTCTCTCTCTCTCTCTCACACACACACATAGTGAGCAGTGACGCAATCCACGGCAGCTGCTTCAGCGAGAGGTTCACAGAGACACTAACCGTGATGCTGGAGCCGCTTTCACTGATTAGCAGGTAATGAGCTCTAAAATGACATCTTCATAATGTCTCTACCTGTTTATACATCATTTACTGATGCGGCTGGATTTGTGGGAAATATGTTTGCCGTGCTCTTGGCGAACCTGTCAGGATCCTGTCGCCTCTGTCTAGTCTTGTTTATGGTGTTCATGTTTTGTTCTTGTCTTTGTGTTGAGCACATGCTTTTTGTTTTGTTCATTTGCCATGTGCTCAGTATTACATCTTGGCTCATTTTTAGCCTCCTCATGTCCTCCCCTTTATATTCTCCTTGTGTGTTTTGTCCTGGCCTGGTTTGTCTTCTCAGTCCCGTCGGTCAGTCTTGCTGTAGTCTAGCTGGTATAAACCCTAGCAAAGGGCCTTTTGGTTTGGCTGTGATATATTATATGTTTATGCCCAGGTTTGTGGTATATTTAGGTATTTTTGTTTTCCATAAACATCACAAAATCAAGCACTTTCAACACTTTCAGCGCTCTTTCAGCACTTGGGTTCTGTCTTAAATCCTGACAGAACCTTGTATAGAGCATGTCTGGGTCATTTTTTTTATAAAGAAAATATTTTGTAACTTCTTTGCATTGTGACTTTCTTTTCATGGCAATTCAAGGTTTCATTACTTTTTTATGGACCACTTATAAATGTCAGTAATTTTGTTTTGCAAAAAAAAAACAAAAAAACAAACAACAACAAAAAAAAACAACAACAATTGCTGTCAAACAATTAATCGGGATTAATCGCATCCAAAATAAAAGGTTTTGTTTACATAATATATGTGTGTACTGTGTATATTTATTAAGTATATATAAAGACACACATGCATGTATATATTTAAGAAAAATAAGTTGTTTATATTTTAAATATTTCTTTATAATATAAATGATATGAGTATAAATATATACATGTAAATACATGTAAATATTTTGAAATATATACTGTTCGCGTGTGTATTTATATATACATAATAGATGTACACAGTACACACACATATATTATGTAAACAAAAACTTTTATTTGGGATGCGATTAATCGTGATTTGACAGCACTAGTATTTATATTAATTCATGATTTTCTACATGCATACATAAAAATCCATTAAAATTCTGTAAAAATATGATTTAGCAAAATATATATTTTGTTTATTTTCTCTTTTGGTTTGCTCGATTTTGGTTCGTTTGGTTCCATTTTTTTTTTTTTTTCAGAAATATCATATTATATCCACTAAAAGAATAAATAATAGATTATAATCTCACACATATATTTTGTGCACTCAGTTTTTCAGTTTGTTAGAAATTGCATGCAAGTTACTTAACGGTTTTTACAATGTCTGCTTTATGAATAGATGATTCTTGAGTTCAAGTAAGTCATTTAAATGTACTGAATTTATTTTTACAATATGTTTTACACCTGTAAAAAAAATAAAAAATTAAAAAATAAACTGGATTTTGGATAAATGGATAAACTGGATAAATGTCCTCTTAATTTTTTCTAAATTTGATCCCCAATGGCCTGCTGTCAATGATTATATTATTTGTCCATCAACTATGCTGAGTGCATTGTTATGGTTTGTGATATTTTTATGACTTCAGTTCAAATAAAAATTTTAATTTGAGGTTAACTCTAATATAGTAACAACATTAAAATAAAGTATAACCCTCTGTATACATGTGGAAAATCATGAATCAATATTAAATACAATTAAGAAATATCAGAAATAAATATCAAATGACTTTTTAAAAATTAGACAAAGTTACACAACAATTATACTAATATAGCCATTATTTTTAGAAAGTGGAATATGACAGTGTTTTGTCATTACCTCTTTCTCGCAGTTGGAGTTGAGGGTCAGTAAGGCCATGGGACTGTTGGGGGCGCTGTTGCCCGGCCCCGGAGGCATTCCCCCGTGGTCAGGAGCCTGGTTGGGGCAAGGCAAGCTCACAGCCTGCGAGCCGAGCTTTCCTCCCAGCGTGGTGGACAGATACGCCTTCACCTGCTGCCTCTGAGCCTGCTGGATGTGATACTTCGTGGGGTTTTCAAGATGTAACCTAAACACAAAACAAAAGAGAGAGAGAGAGAGAGAGAGAGAGAGAGAGAGAGAGAGAGAGAGAGAGAGAGAGAGAGAGAGAGAGAGAGAGAGACAGAATCACAGACAGGAAATAATCACACATCACACATGATGAGGAAGTAGCATGTAACACATTTAAGAATTCAAGTAACTAACTAATCTAAAACTACAAAACTACATTCTAATTCATTTTGCTGTGCTATTATGTGAACTCTTTTTTTTCTGTGGTTGTTACATTATATTTGTAACACACTATAACACACTGAACCACACAATAAAAAAATAAATAATAATAATAATTCTAAGATCCACTTATTAATATCAGTACATTTTTTGCACTTAAAAATACATAAAAATTTTGTAAAAATAGACCTTTTTTTCTTTAGGTAAAATATTTTATTTTTATATAATATTTATATAATATAATTATATAATATAATATTTTTAAATAAAATGGTTATATTTTAAATAGTAAATAGTAAAATATTTTATGAAATAATTTTTGGTTATTTTCTCTATTGGTGCTGTTATGTAAATTGTTTCTGTTTTGCTGTTTTTGTTGTTGTTGTTGTTTCCATTGTGAAATAAAATGGTCAAATAAATTAATTAATTTCTAGATCTAAAAATTACAGAAATGGGTAAAATGCCTAAAAATGTTCCAACTATTCACCATTAAATCCATGTGAACATAATAATTCACTATTTGTAATAAAAAAATATTTTTAATAATGTATTTTATGATATTACTTAACAACAATTATAATAATAATTATTCACAATAAAAAAAACTAAAGACAATAACCTGAGTCATTTTATCCCACTTCCAAGAATTCTGTAATCACTGTTCCTTCGTCAAATCAGTAATAATTACTGTAATTTTCCAAAATAGCCTCCCATTCTATTCATAGCTCAGTTATTCATCTCTTAAGAGTCCTCAAGTTCCTCCTCCACATGAGCCATGCAAACATAATGACCTTTACACTCAGAGGTCACGACTCAGACCACACTTGACACACTTAAGTGTGCAGGAAAAACAGAACAAGCCCTAGAGTAGAGTACAGACTGCAGTTTTAGTATAGGTATTATACAACTTATAAATGATTATAATTATGTTTGATCACTTTACTGTTGTGAATGAATCCTCAACTATTAGATCAACTGAAGCGAGTATCTATTTAATTGACTTGACCAATAAAGAATGCAGCTGGTTGTGCCTAAAGAGGTCTGAATAACTGATTAGTTTTGCCTGTTGGACAATTAACACAAGACACAACAAACACTACTGAACTTGTGCTGTTTTATGTCAAAATATGCCTTCATGGAGCAACTGTGACGTCAATGTGAGGTTGAAACAATGCAGTCTTTCTGTGGCTCATAGTGACTCCAGCACAAACGTCTCCCACCTCCGTCCTGTGAACAGAAGAGAGGCTCTGCCTGCCTCATTCAGATCTCAGCGCTGCAAACGTGAGAAAGACTGACGAAACACAGGCGTGATCTTTCACAGCTCAACCCTCACTTCTCCAGCTGTTCTCTGAGGAACGATAAAGTATGCATGACTAAACCGAATGTGAACCTCATAACAACGCAGCTCTGAAAGACGGCATCCGGAGTCTGTGCTAATATGAAGGAATTTCTGTCCGGATTTTTCACAGGTGTTCTACCTGCATTATCACTATTATCACTGACTATCACTGTACACTGAAGCATAACACTGAGCTTGTCATAACAAAAATCTAGTTCTTTAACTACTTGCTTAAATTATAAGATTGTATGATCTGTAAGAAACTGAGAATTAGCAATAAATAAAGACAATTCAAATATAAACAATTCTGGTCACTCTATATTTTAAGGACCAATTTTCACTATTAACTATGACTTTTGCCTCAGTAAACTCCTAATTTGCTGCGTATTAATAGTTAGTAATGTAGTTGTTAAAGGAATAGTTCACCCAAAAATGTAAATTCTGTCATTAATTACTAATCCTCATGTTTTTTCAAACCCGTAAGACCTTCGCTCATCTTCTGAACACAAATTACGATATTTTTGATGAAATCTGAGAGCTTTCTGATCCTGCATAGACAGCAAGGATATTACCACGATCAATGCACAGAAACGTAGCAAGGCCTTTAAGTTAAGGTATGGGGTGGGGTTAAGAGATGTACAATATAGTCATACAGAATAAGGCATTAACATGTGTTTCATAAGCACTAATAAACAGTTAATATGCTAGTAATATGCATGCTAGTTAATAGAGCTTTGGTCCTTAAAGTGTTACCACAATGTAAATATAGTATTTAATCAAGCAAACCGGAACGGTAAATTACAAAATGTAATAAATTATATTTCATAACATATTCACATAGAAAACACTTATAATAATATTTCATAATATTACTTTTTCTTTTTTTATATATATAATAAATGTAGCACTTCTTGGGGCAGACCTTCCATCTTTTCTCTTGAAATAAGAGGGGTTTATTCTCAACATGGCCTGAAGGGATGGACTGGAGTCAGAGGTTGAGGTTGAGGAAGTCAATGTTTCAACCATAAAGCTATAACAATTCCACCCTAAGGCAAGAACTGAGCAGAGCACAGTCAAAGCACTCTTTTAATCTATGTGCTGTGCTATATATGCATACTTCTGTATGGCATCCATAAACAATCATGAGACTTTATGAATGCTTTCTTGATTAAATGGCCATTTACAGCTTTAGCTGAGCCAATGCAACTCAACACATCCCTCCATTAACCACAGCTTACTGAATGCTCTGTGTAGTGCTGCTAATAAAGCTTACTTATAAAGTAAAAATGGTTTTCGAGATGTTATAATCTTGGGCATCAAATTTAAAATCATCCCTTTAACCAAGAAAAAGTCTGTTATCATTTACTCACTTTAAAAGTAGCAGATCTGACTTGTCTGCACATATCCAACTTTGCAAATACGCATTGAGAGGTGTCTCGTCAGGTTTGATGACAACAGCTCGCACATGGTTGTCTTGTGATTGACGTCAAGCCTGGAGCGACACATCTTGATATGCAGTATTTTACTGTTTGGTGCTTTACAATCTCAGATCACTTTCAATGTACAGAAAACTACAGCTCAGATTTTCTGCAAACTTCTGCTTAAACTTCTGCTTGTCACGTAGCTGTGCTCTAAGGAGGAGCACGACACAGAAGTAATCCAATAACAGTCTTTAATTATAATCCACAAACCAAACACAAGGAATCGAGGAGCTGGGGTAATACAACGTGTAGACCAAAATAATAACCGATCATGACAACAGAAATGGGGAGAATTTATACAAATGCAAGAAAGAGACTAATGAGATAATAGAATGAACACAGGTGAACAGAATGAACTAATCAGGGCAACCAAGGAAAACTAGGTCACGCGGTGCATAACACAGTGGAAACACAGAACAGACAGACATCACAGAAAAAGACAAAACTAGTTCATAACCCTGACACTGCTAAACTAGTGTTTGGTTAAGTTATGTATGACTTGAAGCTAAATAAATTATGTATTTCCTGTTTGCACAAACTATATTCAAGTCAACTGCATTGGATTATGTGCATACTGAAGTCCCAAATCTAAAGTTCAATAACAAACCGTTTCCTACGGCTGAAAGTTTCTCAAACATGTTTTTGTTAAAGGACATGCTCAAGCAATTGAGAGGGCAAAAGGCAAATAACAAAGCTTGGCCTTCTTCGCCTCGTCTTTGCTTGTCTTGTGTGCTGGTCTTTGCCGCCGGCTAGATACTGTCACAAGAACATCCTCCTCAGTGCTGAGACTGCATTCAGACACACTGTCTGGGGTTCAGCAGATGCACTAGTGCAGCACTGAACTATCATGTCGCATGCGTATAAAAATGTTTTTGTTTAACATGGACAAGACTCTCATTGATTCGTATGTGTGCTCTAGGGGTTCTTACTAGTGCTCGATGGATATGGGTGCCGATAGATGATAAAACACAAAATCACACTTTATACACTAGCAGTCAAAAGTTTGGAATGATTAAGTTCTTTAAATGATTTTGAAAGAAGTCTCTTATGTTCACCGAGGCTGTATTTCATTTGATCAAAAATATTCTTAGAATTAAAAATGAATACTCTTTTCTATTTGAATGTAACTTTAAAATGTAATTTATTCCTGTGATGCATAGATCACAATTGATGAGTCTTATTACTCCAGTCTTCAGTGTCACATGATCTTCAGAAATCATTCTAATTATGCTGATTTGCTGCTCAAGAAACATTTCTGATTATTATCAATGTTGAAAACAGTTGTGCTGCTTCATATTTTTGTGGAAACTGTATGATACACTGATTGGTTCAAAAGTTAGATTAAAACTGATCAAAAGTGACAGTCAAGACATGTATAATGTAAAAAAAATGCTGTTCTTTACAACTTTATATTCATCAAAGAGTCTTGAAAAATTAATTATCACAGTTTCCACAAAAATATTAAGTATCAAAACACTGATAATAAGAAGAATCATATAACTGAGCATCAATAATCATTTTGATATTAAATTGTACATAATAATATAATATGGAAGAATGTACCACTATGAACTTTTTTAAAAATCTTACTGACCCCAAACTTAAAAATTTACTACAAACATATGGAAAAGAACATATCCATGGATAAAAACCCGGATTCAGTTTTCTGAAATGTTTTAAATAAGTTTCACAAATAGTTCAATTTCATCTGTGTTTAGTTTTGGATAGTCAGACTCTGTGTCATCTAAAAAAAAAAAAAAAAAAAAAACACCAAGGTGCACATGGACACACTTGACACTATTTCCCTGTTTAATACTGTAAAGCTGCTTTGACACAATCTGCATTGTTAAAAGTGCTATATAAATAAAGGTGACTTAACTTATCTTTTTTTAGCAGGATGTCCAGGCTGCTCTTATTCATACACTACGAATAAATGGAGACTGAAGCTGTTGGGCTTCGAAAATTGCAATAATTACCACTAAAGTACCATAAAAGTCTCCACACTTGTGATCTGTAATATTCTCTAAGTTTTCTAAAAACATACAAAAGTGTTGTGTGAAGATATAAAGAGATCAAAAATAAAGTCACTATTCACTGAAAATCTTACTCTCTGCCACAGCGTTACACTTTTCCTGAAGAGTAACTACAAAGCACTACTGATGATGATGATATTATTAGAAGCATGTTTGGATTACGATACAATGGCAGCAGTTTCACAGACTAGTACAAACTATATGTTTAAGACCTCGTTTTCACTGAAACAGTATTAGGTGGCGCCAAAAGTCAAATCCATAAGCTGTGTCGCTAAACATATTTCTTGTGTTTTGTGTTTTTTCTTTGAAATATTGTGAAATTGATCCCTCGGCTATGATCCTACATCCCACTTTTCCAGCTTATTTTCCCTCTTCCCAGCGTTAAATATGCGCTGGAATGAAACGAGTGCTCCTAATTACAGGCATTCTTTGCTGAATTAGCGTTAGGTGTGTGCTAAGACTGTTCTTGCCTTTGTCTCACTCCCAAACCTGATCCTGTACTTATTTCTGAAAAGATCAAAGGTCACTTGGCTAATTAGGGGCCAATCAGTCTTTAGTCAAACTCATCTGAGCTTAATGTTTTCACTTTTCAAGTCCAGCGGCTCTGCCTGGTACACCTAAGCTAATTTCACATCGCTTTGGGAAGGGGACGACTAAGCTAGTTAGAGACAGCCAGGCTCAAAGCTTTCTTTTGATCGTTTGCTGTTTTATTCTCATAAAAAAGAGAGGAAAAGCTTTCATCTCCTCTTGTATAACAGGAACTTGTAAAACTTCAAATCTGTCATTTATAGATTTCAGTGGGAAACCATTTAAAAGGCAGAAATGTATCAAAGATCTTGTATCCAATGTATCATCTTAGTTTCAAGTGGTTTCAAACATTTTATTCACAACCAGTTGCACTTTCTCTATTTTACTAATATTTTTTTTTTTTTTTTTTGGGGGGGGGGGGGGGGGGGGGGGGGGGTTTGAAATGTCTGATTTCACATAGAACTACTGGTTTTCTCCCAATTAGTTAATATACAGCCTATTAAAATAATGCTGTAAATAAGAATCTGAAAAGAAAGAAGCTTCAAATAAATATTTTAACGTGTGTAGATAAATCCAACCACCCCTATAGATTTAAGTTTCACTTTCCATAATCCGTGACTGACAGAGAAGCTTCTTGGCGGCAGGGATTTTAAACTTTAACAAGACTCAAACTGACACAGGCAGAGCGAAAGACTGGATTTTTTCGATCAGGTAGGGTACAAGTGATTTCAAAACATTTCAACAGGTTTATATATACTGTGTATATATTATTTATCTTGTATAAGATGCATTTGGTTGAGTTGCGGGGCAGTAAAGTGCTTCATTGTAGTAATACTACGGTGATTATCTCTTCAGCACACAGAGCGAGCAGGACAAACAGCAATGCAGAATAATAATAACTATGACTGGGACTATCATATATATAACTATAATAATGAAAACACTATTATAATAAAACACTGTGAATTTTTTTAGTTTAGTTGCCGTGTTTCTGCACGTTGTTGCGTGAAGAACGCGTTCACAAAAGGAGTTTATGCATTTGGGGCATTTTGTGCAGATAGCCTATAAGTCGTAATATTAACGTTATGTTGTATAAATAACGAAGCATATTCTACATGAGATAAATGATGAGTTAAATCCCACTGATTAAAAACCTGCTGCTTCATTCTACTGGTCATCTTCAGTGGGCTATTGTAAAAAAATGTTGTGAATTCTTAGGGTTTCGCTGACATTTAATGTTAACTATCTTTTAATCAAAACATAAAACATTATTTACCCCGTTTGTATTTGTGAGGCATCCGTTACACATTTTCCCTGTGTGTTAACGTAATTAAGACTGTCGAATGTCTGACTTGTATTTTGCCCCGCCCCCAAAACATATAATTTGACTATTAGTCGAATATCGGTAAGATTCAAAAATTCCAATTCGATTGTAAAAATCCTTATTTGGAGACACCCCTACATTTCTAAAGTTTCTACTCACTCTTTCTAGACTTTTTCTACTAATTTTTCTACTCTTTTCTAAATACTTTTAATATACTTTTAACTTTCTTCTCATTTTTCTACTCTTTTCTAGATACTTTTACTATACTTCTAAGTTTCTTCTCATTTTTTTCTACACTTTTTTAGATACTTTTACTATACTTATAAGTTTCTACTAATTTTTTCTAAACATTTCTAAATATTTTTACTATACTTCTAAGTTTCTACTCTTTTTCTACACTTTTATAAATACTTTTACTATATTTCTAAGTTTCTTTTAATTTTTCTACACTTTTATAAATACTTTTACTATACTTATAAGTTTCTACTAATTTTTTCTACACATTTCTAAATATTTTTACTATACTTCTAAGTTTCTACTCTTTTTCTACACTTTTATAAATACTTTTACTATATTTCTAAGTTTGTACTCATTTTTCTACACTTTTATAAATACTTTTACAATATTTACTATTTCTTGTTCTCATTATCTGATATTTATTTATTTTATTTATATATTTATTTTATCTATATTTAAGTATTTAAGTATTTGATGTCCGTGTTTTATTGATTGTGTTAATTGTCTTGGCCTAAACCTATCATGAATGGATTCCAATATATATTTCTGTTGTTGAACTAAATTAAAATGTAATATGGATAAAAATATAAACTACAGTTTTCAGGATTAGGGCCAACAATCCAAACTAAACTGGCGAAGGAATTCAATCCCTTTAATCTCTTAAACTGTCTCCTCTACTCATTTATGAATGAACAGAAATCAAAAGGGAACCATTTTTCAGAGACTTTTGGCTACAAAGTTACAAACTATGATATTATGCCTTCACATACTTTAATAGGTACACTGAATTACTCAAATACGCATTATACTCTATTTCTTTCTTGTCTGTATTGTATATATTGTTGCTAAAACCAAAACACTGTGGTATGACATTGTTTGTGGTAAGATGAAAGCATGTGTTGTGTATTTTAATCGTTGACAGCCGTTTGATGGGTTGAATGACCAGCACCCGTCAGCTTAGCATAAGTAACGACTGACTGAACATAAATACTACGTTATGGTTACAGAGTACATGCCATGCCCTTTTTATCCTTTGATATAACCCACACAAAATCAGACACTAATGTATCAGTTGTTTTCAAACACAGCTAAAGTGATTAAGCAAGGTTTCAATAGCATATTTTCTCTCTGGAAGCCATTTATTTAAAACATTTCCCCTTTTATTAAACATTTATATTCCATCTTGTTGCTCAGTTAAAGGGTTAGTGTCATTAATTACTCACCCTCATGTCGTTTCAACCTCCATAAGAGCTTCATTCATCTTCAGAACACAAATTAAGATATTTTCTATGGAATCTGGAGCTGTCTGACCCTCCCATAGACAGCAACGCAACTAAAATGTTCCCAAGTCCAGAAATGTAGCAAGGAGAAATGTAAAATAATCCATGTGACATCAGTGGTTTATCCGCAATTATACGAAGCTACAAGAATACTTTTTGTGTGCAAAAGAAAAAGAAATCAGCTGTGTCACACAGAACAGCATACGTTTTTTTGTTTTTGTCTTTTCACACAAAAAGTATTCTCGTAGCGTTGTATAATTGTGGATGAACCACTGATGTCACATGGATTATTTTACTGATATCCTTGCTACGTTTCTGGATTTGGGAATATTTCAGTTGTGTTGCTGTCTATGCAGGGTCAGACAGCTCCAGATTCCATCGAAAATATCTTAATTTGTGTTCCAAAGATGAACAAAGGTTTTACGGGTTTGAAACGACATGAAGGTGAGTAATTAATGACAGAATTTTCATTTTTGGGTGAACTAACCCTTTAATGTATACTGGAATTTAGAAATTAGTGTTAACAAAAAATCATGAATTACGCTAGACCTACAGCATAAAATATCAAAAGTGCCATTCACTTTTCTTTCATTTTCATTAATGACACAGTATTTGGAATGGAAAGCTACATTAGCATGCTGGGTGGTCTTAATTTGTGTGATCAGCTTCTGTTGACAAGGGAGTGTCACACATAAAAATAGTACATTTCACATGTCGAACAAAAACTGTTGTGTGAGAATGAAAATATGGGAGCATTAATTGCTTCATAAATATCCCTAAGGTGTTTCAACACAATATGAACAGTTATTAATTAACAGAAATAAATTAACATCACACCTGAGTATAAAGCCATGTTTCCCTATAAGAAAATATATGACTTTTTATTTCTACTTGTAAAAAAGTGTCTTATTTAAGAATTAAATTTAAAATATGGTTTATTTATAAAATACAAAAAAAAAGTAAAAAAGGAAGCTTTGAAGTGGCAATATATATTTAATATATAGACTGATAATTTAATTAGACTGATAATATTATAATTGAATCTAAAATTAGGATTATCTTATAAAATACACCTAAGAAAAAAAAACATAGTTAAAAAAACTGAAGTGGAAGAATATACAATAATTAAATGGAAAATATTACAGCAAACAGAACAATTATAAGAGAAACAATAACAATGACTTGAATAGGACTGTAAGAAAGAATAATATTGTCCATGAACTTGATGTCTGAACTTAAAATATAACCAGCGCATGTTAGTTAGCTTATACCTTAACATAGGTAAAAAGGCCAAACACAAACTAGACAAATACTAAAAATATCTTAGTCTTAGTCATGCAATATCACTATTATCAATGCAAATTTCAACAATCATTGCAGCTGAATATTCTAGCACCAGAATTAAACAACAATCAACGCACATGACTGTTCCCCATGCCTATCAAATACAGCTGATAGCAAGGCACTTACTTTTCCCCGATAAATGACCAAATCTAACATAACAGCTCTTACCGAGTGACATTAGCAGCCCGAGTCCTTTGGGATGTGGCAGATTTAGTTGTAATTATCGCAGTCTGTGCACAATAGAACAGAAACCTGTAACAGTCTATAGTTCCGCAGACTAACAAGGAATCAAAGCTATGAAAATTTTTTGAATGTAGCTGAGCAAATAGGATTAAAAATGGCTAATTCCAAGAGGCTGGAGCACAGCATGCATTAAAGAGGAATTCTCTGGGGAAAGATAATCCCCATATGCGTTTTAACACACTTCACTGTCCCCTGCCCACCCCGCTCCCTCCCTCCCTCACGGACAGTATCATAATCAGACACGCTTCAGCTGATAAAGACTCAAGTACAAGTTGAATTGAGCAGTCAGCACCGAAGAACAAATGCATTATATGCTAATGTCGGCACAGCCAAAATATTGGCAATTTGTGCAGAATGTCAGAGTAGAAAACATGGTCAACTGAGGCTTTGCTGTGAAATCTTCAGGTTTTTTGATTTTACATGCTGTTACAAACCAATGTGCGTCAGAATTCACAACAAAATGCAAGTATGTGTTGCATTCTTGGTGTCTCCACAAGAGGCGCTATATCGAGCATTAGCATAAACTGTCTTTCTATGTGAGTTTTCTATTTCTGGTCAAATACTATCAACAGTTGCAGGACAAGTTAAGCGTGGTCAAACTAGATTTAATAAAAATGTACACTGCATTGGTCGTAATATATATATATATATATATATATATATATAGAGACATAATGCAACATATCAAATATCCAAAATGTTATGTAAACATGTTGTCTACTTCACTTTACTGCAACACTGCAATCTAGCAGATTTGTTTAAGTTCCTTTAATTAAGCTGAGAAGGCACTTTTATTGGTCTTCTAATAGTCAAATGTCTTCAATGATACGAATTTACAAAGCAAGTTCACCAAACGTGAACTTCGGAATATATGCATCCTTTTTTTGTCTTCTGCATTCGCATTATGCATTTGAATGGAAGTCAGTAGAACTAATATGTGCAGTATGAGTGGATCTTTAAACAGGACAGTGCACCTATCCAACCATTCACCATTTTCTATTGCGAATTTGCCATAATTTCACACTTTTAGTACCATTATATTTGTCCATTTATTCAAGTGTAACAGTAGTATTATTTTGCAATTTGTTTAGAGCAGTAACCATGCAGTTATTATTTTGTGATGCTGGATAAGATTCCGTTCAATTTTATTTCAATTTATAAGATCTTGATTTTATTCATATTTAATTTAATTTGCCCAATTTTGTGATGCTGGATGAGATTAAGATTCAGTCAAGATCTTGATTCACATTTAATTTGATTATGAAACAGTTGGGAATATTTCAATTTTAATTGTCCTATACATTTCAGTTATAAAGTTGGGCAATTTTGCTTGAATATGAAAAAATATATATTTTCTGTAATGGTGCACAATATAGGGCCGTGTTATAGACACAGTCAAAAAAATTTGATCTTTTCATTTAAAAAATACCTCAGAGTAATTTCTTTGGAAATTGGGAAGCACCGGCCATGCTGTACATTTTTGATTCATTAAAAAGAACTGGCTCAAATGAGTCATTTCTTCATGAACGAGTTACTTGTTCATGCATTGGACAACACCAGTCACACTGTATGTTTGTTTTTGCATGCAGCCTGGGAGGACAACTCAACAGAAAGGCATTTTTACTGTATACAATTATGAAATTTAATGGTAAAAGACAATATTTTAGTATTTTGGTGTTAAAATTATTTTATTAAGTTCAATCTGAAAAACGTTCTAAAGTAGCTAATCAACATCCTGAAAATCATGCAGCTTACTTTTTTTTTTTTTTTACCATACATTTCAGATTGGTTTTACAGTGTGTTATTTTGCTGTACACTAACTTTTCATTGCATCACACTCAATGCAGACTTTAAATTCACTTTAAAACTTCATAAGATCAGTTGCAATTTCAAACATTCAGGCTAATATGCTTAGAAAGTGACTACAACATAAAGGCAACATGCAGTAAATTGGAAATTCATTAAATCCTAAGAGAATGTTTCTGGTCTGCATTACCTTCAGCACTTCCATGGGCACCTGGGTGGCACTGGGCTGGCCGGCGGGGGCGCTGACGTTGATGGCGGGACTCTGGGTGACGGAGGGCTGTGCGTACGCTGAGCTCTGCCGTCTCTGCTGCTCTCGCCGCTCCTGCTCTTGGAGCTGCTCGCGCATCAGCTGCTGGCGGAGCAGGATACGAGAGGTCACGGCCGACGAGCACAGCGGGGGCTTAGAGGAGCCATGCTGCTGCTCAGATGGATTACTGCAGTCAGACAGACCGACAGACAGAGACACACAGAGAGAGAGTTTACTCAGGGAAGAAAGTGGAGCTCTGTAGAGGGACAGTGTTTGGTACACTAGGTGCTGGATAATTGAATTATTTTGAGATCCTGGTAGTGGTTCATTAGGAAGCATAATGAGTTTGACCACAGGGATAGAGTTGGATTGGAAACATGGAAGCTACTTAGACAAACTGACAGCAACGCTAAGCTAAGATAAGCATCACTACTATACGGTAAGGAATTTGAACAAACCCCTAAGTATTAAACTTCAGTGCATAACTTATCCCACAAATGTTTGTTCTACAGACATGAGTGATATGAAAATTGTGCAGCTTGTTGAGGACAGGTGTTACTCTTATAAGTGATAAAAAGTTTTACCTATTAGATGATATTATAAGTGAAGAAAATCCTTCAGACTTACGCTAAAAAAAGGTCTAGTAAGCAATAACCTAGCAAACCCTTTACGACACAATCTTAGCAACCACGCAATAAAAACAGGTCACACACAATCACATAGCAATGCTCTACCCTTGTGAAAAAACACTTTAGCATACATGTTAAATGCAATTATATGAAAATGTATAAAAGTGTGTGAATTCACATTAAATGCAATTATTTGTATCTTTATATGAAATTTAAGATGTACTTTAAATGTATTCCTGAATGCACTGACAAGCATTCACTGTAAACTAAAATATACTTTAATGTCATTTCTACTCATTTGTCATGTATTTAAGCATATTTTTATTGCACATTTGTTATGAAGTTTCACTTTAGTACATGCCTTTATATATAATGCAAGTAGTTCCCTTTCAGTCGGTCACTCTCGATGTCACGTCGGATGACCGACGAATTGGGATATCGCTTAGATAGACCAATCTACTTTGAGTGTAAACTAAACGAGCCAATGCACACTGGCATGCGATTATTGCATCCAGCTGCCGCTGATCACAAGGTGAGTATAAATAGGCAGCAGGTGCACCACATATTCAGCTTTTCGCTTCAGAGCTGAGCGGTTCTATCGTTCTGCTCCTGATCTACTGCTTTGAGTCTGCAAGATGAGTCAAGCACGCTCTTCGAGGGCTCTCATGTTGGTGGTACGCGCTTCAGCGGCAGTGGTTTTCCCATGTCGAGTGGATTGCACACAGCAGGCTGCACTATCCCCTGTGTGTGTTGCAGGCAGCCATCTCCCCTGAAAAAGAGCAATTTCTCTAAAAGGGCACTCACAGGTCGAACGTCTTTTTAAAGACGCGTGTTTTTGAAGATGCCTTTCCATCTGTGCATTTCTGGATATAGTCTTTACCTGGCGAAGCACACTGAAGTGGCTTTCGCGGACGACTCATGCTCCCATTGTGGGAGGATGACCGTCTCGGAGTTGTGGACTAGACATGAATGCCGAGATTTGGGGTTCCCAATTTGGGGCGCACTATTTCTGTCACCGACCGGACTGGTTTTACTATGATGGTGAGGAATTCCCCTTCGAGGGGTAACCCTCAGTCGGTCGGCGCTTCAAAACCAGTAGAGGTGTTGAGAGAGCAGGCTGGACCCACTGCGGGGGTACCACCTGTATCTTCTGCGGCTCCCCCGATGATCGGATGTCGTTCGCTGCATCGGAGGGTGAGCCAGACTTTTCTGGGGTGGAAGATCCGTCAGCGCTTCCTACCTCTAGGTGGCCAGCGGTGCTGGATTCGGATCCAGAAATGATGGCTATGCTTTCCCGGGCCGCCGAGAGTGTCGGGCTCAAGTGTAAAATTCCACCGCGTCCCAAAACTTCGAGGTTGGACGATTGGTATCTCGGGGTGGCTCCACCGAGGGCGGCCTCCTTCTGCCGCCCCCGCTCCTGCACAGCAAATGCAGCAGCCTTCAGCAAAACAGCACCATGGAGCCGGCCGCAGGGCAGCCGCCCCGTCCATCCAGGCCCCCACCAAACCTGGTGGCAAGTGCAAGAGTAAGTGGCCCTGAGACGGGTGACCCCGTGAGATGGAGGGACATGCTCTTCAGGGGGGTGGTGAACACACTACTCCCTCTCCCACCCTCCAGATGCCCCTGTCTTGCGTGCAGAGATCGCAGTCCTGCTGGCAAAGGATGCGATAGGGCCGGTTCCTCCAGCCGATATGAGGACAGGGTTTTACAGCTCCTACTTCATTGTACCCAAGAAAGGCGGTGGGTTGAGACCCATCTTGGATCTGCACGTTTTGAACCGGGACCTTCACAGCCTCCCGTTCAAGATGCTCATGCAGAAGTGCATCTTCAGGTGCGTCCGTCGCCAAAATTGGTTTGCAGCGATCGACCTAAAGGACGTGTACTTCCAGCCTTTCGGTCTGTCCCTGTTGCCCCGTGTCTTTACGAAAGTTGCGGAGGCGGCCCTGGTTCCACTGAGAGAACAGGGCATTTGCATTCTCAACTACCTTGACGACTGGCTCATACTCGCTCAGTCTCAGGATCAGTTGTGCGAACACAGGGACTTGGTGCTCTCACACCTCAGCCTGTTGGGCCTTTGGGTCAACTGGGAAAAGAGCAAACTCTCCCAGACACAGAAGATTAAGATCAAAATTGAGATTAAAATTACAACCCCATACTTTGCATGTGTATGTTATAGTCAACACATCAAAATAGGTGTACTTCTTTAAAACATGACAAAAAAATTGTTAAAACATAATGGTTTAAAATAATGGTTTTAAATTTATTACAAAGAGCACTTTTTTTAAAGTGTACAGTACTAAAGTGTTACAAAAGGTCATGAAAGTGAACTTTCTTTAAGTACACTTAAGTGGCCTTTTAATTAATCATTTGCAAGTACAATATTTTCAAAAATTTACTTCTAAGATTTGAAGTTTTACTACAAGTGCACACATTAAATAAAATTAAGCACACTTATTTTAGCAAGGTTAGTAATCACCCATAATATCCTATAGAATCATGTCAGCATATTTCCATAGGCAAACATGACTGATTTTTTCTTCAGAAAATGATAAAAAAAAAAATGTTTCCTTCTATCCATGGTAGAGAGCACAAGATTTGGAGGAGAAAAGAGGAGGAAATTGAATTAAGAAATGATGCAAAGTGGCTTTAAATTTGTACCACAGGTCAACATGTTGGAGCAAGCATGCTAACCGCTCCAAAAAGTTTTCTTTTTTTTTTTATTTTACAGATGTTTTGCCTGTTCTTGTTAATTCTTGGTGTGTAGCTGATGTGTGTAGAAAAATCACGGAACTGGGACGGACCTTTCTGATGCTGATTCAATGTGACGAATCGTAACAGCGATTCAAGCACATCTCAGCCTTATATGACATTCTTTCTCCCTAGAAAAGCTATATCTGAAGGTGAAAACCCAAATAATGCAACAAAACCGGGCTTCCTCTACATCAGCTGATGTTTTGAGTTATGCGGCTGTTTATGTTTTCTTTCTCCCACAGTTTTCCTCCCACTATTTCGCCATCCGTTTCTTCTACAGCACCGCAAAGATCCCAGTTCCAGCTGACAAACACAGAGGAACTTACACAACGCTCCCCCATGCACTTTCAGTTCTCTTCATTATTCTATAGAGGAACTGCTCGCTCCAAACGCCGCGCGTTTTTCTGACCAAAAACTCAGACGATGTGCCGTGCAGACGCTGTTGAGATGAGGCCCTCTAGCCGCTGATCCTTTTGATGCGCCCTCCGCCAAGGAGCCAGCCAATCCAGCTGTGCAGTAATCGCTCTAATTAGCCTGTCTGGCCCTGTCAAACACTAGTCCACAGCACTTGCTTAGCATCGTGGTTTAAACAAGTGTAATCTCATTGCCTACCACTTTACATTTCTGTTTCTGACAGACTTATTAAGAGGCCATTGTTCATCAGAGCTACACCTCAAGTAGCACCAACAATTTTAATTGAATCCAAATATAGACAGACAGACAGACAGACAGACAGATAGATAGATAGATAGATAGATAGATAGATAGATAGATAGATAGATAGATAGATAGATAGATAGATAGATAGATAGATAAGGAACAGTTAAGAAAAATGTAGTAGATTTGTGCAAATACAAAAAAGGGGGGATGCACAATTTGGGCAAAATGTTGTGATTATTAATATGGCTAAAATAAATAAATTAATAAGAATAATAACTATGGCAAGTATGGCAAAATGGCCGAAGCATGTTAAAGAATCCCAAAGTCAAAATGCGAACACTGGTGGATAATGATGTGCTCACATGTAAATGAACACAGTGCCACGCTGCACTCTTAAAAACACAATGTATGTAATTATTTAATTAAATCACAGCTTTTGCAATTTGATAATAGCACTAAGCCCTATTAATAGTTTAGCCCTATGTTTATAGCAAACGAATGGTTCTGGGCAAGACCTATTTTCATTTTATGTCTTCGTTTCATTTTTGTTCACTGAATGATCAACATCAACTTAAACAAAAGCTCAATGTTCTGTCCCTCACAGCTTCCTTTTCATCCGAGTCAAAATACATACAGCATGCACCCTGACAAAAGCCCATCAAATCTTTACACAATCAAACTTACGAAACAGTTGCAAAAATTGGGGAAGAATAATAAGAAAGGAGAGAAAGAAGAAATGCAGGAACATTGATTCTGGGTCAGCGGTGTGTAACGCGTGTTTTTGATGCATCATAGTTCCTCAGTTTAAAAACTGATCGTGGCTCGTCTGGCACAACTGAATCATGACTACTGAATCAAAGCAGTCAATGAGTGACTCACACAGGACTAAAACCACTTCAGAGCACTTTTAACACCCTTTACTGATGGGGCTTTGATATTCTGTAACTGTATCTGTTTCTTTGATGATTATAAAAGTGCCTGTTTGCTTTGCTAAAGCAAAATTCATGAAAAAGTACATTGACTTGATGAATTATCATGTTACTAAAGTTTCAAATTATGAAACCTATTTATGCAATCTCTTCAACAAATGCTTTGCATTGTGGCCTCCCTCTTACAGTAAGTATAACAAATAACATGGACATGATTTGTCTTTTGATTTGCCACCAAATTTAGCTTTTTGTGCTCATAGATGGTCAGTGTAACAGATCAATATTCCATTTAATAGTTTCTTAATGAATATGTGGAGGAAAAACTGAATGATAATAATTATGTAATATATCTTTATCTAAAATGTATCTAAAGTATAGCATGTCACACTGCAGTACATAGCCTATATGATTGTATAATTGGTAATACTTTAATTTAGGGACCAATCATCACTATTAACTAGCATGCATATTACTAGCATATTTGCTGTTTATTACTACTTATATTAATATTAACACATATTAATGTCTTATTCTGCATTACCTAGATCCCCTAAGCCACCCCATACCTAAACTTAAAAACTACCTTACTAACTATTAATAAGCAGTAATAGGAGTTTATTGAGGCAAAAGTCATAGTTAATAGTTAATTAATAGTGAGAACTGGACCTTAAAATAAGTGTGACAGAATAGTTTTGTATTCATGTGATTTAGTGATATTACACACCTCTGATGAACAGCACATACTGACTTTGGTGTTTACTAACAAAATTTTGCCTCCAAAACAGGTGATTGAGATAATATGAGGTGGAAGTTAAAACTCCAAAGTTCTGATAGTGAATTCATTTTCATGAGGGAATTTAAGAGTTTTACAAGAAAATGTAAAGTTTGTCAGGTAAACACAAAACATTTACATGACAGCGCAAAATTTAGTGAGTAAACACAAAGTTTCTTAGGGAAGGCAAACCTTGAGAAAGAGAACACAAATGTGTTGCAAGGAAGAGCAAAGATTCTAAGGAAAATATGAACGTTTTGTGAGTAAGGAGGAGTTAAATGTTTTTACAGTAAATGCAAAGTTTTTCTTCTGGGAAACAAAATATTTGTGAAAGAGCGCATGAGTGAATTCAAAAAGCTTCTTTGGGAAATGGAAAAGTTTTGCGAGTGAAAACATAGTTGGTCGGATGAATACAAAACTTTTGCAAGAGAACTAAATTTTGTGAGCCATTGCAACATTTTGAGGCAGAACTCAAAGAGTTTTGTGAGCAAATGCAGTTTCATGTGGGAATTCAAAGAGTTTTAAGAAACAAAAAAAATTTTCTAAACAAACAAAAAATATTTGATAAAAAAAAAAAATACTTATGAACAAAATAAAATTCAATTGCACAAAATAATTCAAGCAAAATCAAAAAATTCTAGCAAATTTTATGAGAAGATGTAAAGTTTGTCAGGAAAACAAAACATTTGCAAAATTTGCACGTTTTGCATTTGTAAACGCAGTGTTTCTCAGGGAACGCCAAACTTTTACAAGCAAATGCAACACCGTAAAAATGTTGAATTCCTCATGAAACTTCTTCCTATAATCTTTCATTTTCTTTGTGTTCGCTTGCAAGTTTTTTGTTCTCCCCAAAGACGTTGCATTTACTCATTAAATTTTATTGGGAAAGGTCCACAAGCCAGGATTTAAACTCAGGATGCCTAAAGTGAACAGCACTATATGTCAGCACACTGGCCACGAGGCTATCCACACTTACAATTCAAGAGTTTTACAATGCAAAAGTTTTGCAAGTAAATGCAAATTTTTTAGTTGAACTAAACTTTTGCGAGACAACTAAATTTTGCGAACAAATGCAAAATTGTAAGGGACCACACTAAAAACACTAACTAAAACTTCACTAAAATTTTAGTTAGGGGAACAACACACATTTGAGAGACACAACAAAACAAAACAATTACACCAAAATCAACTCATCAAATGGAAACCTTTTGCAAGAGAACAAAATTTTGCGAGCAAATTCAATGTTTCTGGGGGAATTCAAGAGTTTTACAAACATTTTGTGAGTGAACGCAAAGTTTCTTGGGAGAACGCAAAAGTTTTGCGAGCCAAAAATACAATTCTTCCTTCCATCTCGTAATTTATTAACCCCTTTAGGGGCACCATAGAAACATACCATGATATAAAATTACTTATACCATTATTTACAATTTCAGTTATACAGGCTTTAGTTTTTAATATGGATATAATATTAAGTCCATGTCTCTTTAACTTAAGAGCTTATAAACTACATGCCAGCACTACGTCTACACAACAGCCCTTATCATGACAAGCAAATCTCTGCCGCTCAACTGGCCACATTTTCTGCTGTTATTATAAAAAGAATGTGTGTGTGTGTGTGTGTGTGTGTGTGTGTGTGTGTGTGTGTGTGTGTGTGTGTGTTTGCAATGCTCAGGGTAATTTTCCATTTTGGTGTGTGTGCGGCATGAGTAGATGTGTGTATGTGTGTGTCAGGAAAAACAATGAGTACACAGTCCTTTGTGGCCACACCCCCAGACCCGGACACTGCAGTAGCCAATCACAGAGCTGCGTCAGAAGGAGGCTGACCTCCTCCACTCACCTCAGAGCACTGCCATGTACTGTTAGAGCACTACTACATTTGAGACCAGTCCCATGATAACACGTGAAAAACAATGTATGTCAAAAAGGAGATTTACGTAGTGCAGCAACAACACTGCATTCAGGGAAAATCGAGAAATCATACACCCAACTGCTAAATACTCATTGCATATTAAATCACCATCAAATGAACCTTACACTGATTCTGTCCTTAAGTTACAAGATATTTATAGTCACGGAAGGGCTTTTCTATCTATAACGCACCCAAACAAACACACTCTAACTGAACACACACAAGCCAGCGTGGCTCCTCCACAGGTACTCACAAGCGGCTGCAGGGAAAAGCGTAGGGTCTTTGCACTTGGACGCCCAGAGCTTCCATCTTTATCTGGTGTGCTGAAGGTGCACTGCGCGCCCTTGGACAGCTCTGAGAGTCACGCTGCTCCGGCTGTGCAAAATCAAAGCTCGTCAAAACACGAACCCACAACCATCCAAACCTTACAAATAAAACACCCCTACACAAAACCACATCAACTCACACATGTGAGGAATGAATCTCATGAAAACTCTCTGTGGCCAGAACAGTAGGAGTTTCTTGCACTGACATTGCATTTTCATGTACTTTTTCCTCCACATTATCATTATTAAAATGCAAAAATATCTTTATCATCACTTCATATTTATTATATTTTGTTAATTGAATGTAATTCAAATTATAAAGTTTGTATGTCATGGTAGTCATTGTTTTATTTACTTTTGCGATCTTTAAATTAATGCAGATTTTAATTATCATATAAATCATTGTATTACAATACATTCTAATGTAATTCTTTAATATAACTGTAAATGTACTGTACAATTAAAATGATAAAATATTTATATATTATGGTGGTATTTGTTTAATTTTTAAAGTTTTTTAATTAAATGTAAATTATAATAATTTATAGTAAATAATTCTAAGTATTATATGTATAAATAATTTCTACTTTAATACATTAATATTTCTGTAATTGTCATTTTTACTCTTTTGTATGATTTCATAATTTGAATGTATTGTATGAGTGTATTAAATGACTTGTTGTCAAAAAAAAAAAAAAATAATGAACAGTCATTAAAATAATGATGTCCCATCATGGTTGCATTTTTTTACTTATATCTGCATAAGCATATTTGCATATTCACTTTTGAATTTTTTATTAATGTCTTTTAATACAATTTAAATAATTTATAATAATAAATAATGTTCCATCAATAACACTTTAATAGTATTTTTTTCATGTATATTTGTACTGTATTAAATTATATATATATATATAATAAATAATTTCTACTGCAATCCATCAATAACACTTTAATAGTATTTTTTTTTCATGTATATTTGTACTGTATTAAATGGCATTAATTGTTATTGTAAATGTTTACTGTATTTCATGGGTGTATTTAATGTTTTTAATTTGTGATGTATTTGAAAATATTACCTTTGAAAATAACAGGAAATAATAATGTAAAGAATATAACAGAACAAACTTTATTTACTTCATGCAATGTATACATTTATACAATATATTTGTGTATATTTTGGTTTTGGAGTCAAATTTGGACAAAAATTGACATGTTTTCATGAGATTCATTGCTAAACATGAAATGATAACATGATTTTAACGCACTTAGTCTTTATATCAACTAATAACATTCGACTTTGTCAAACGTCTAACAAAGCAATATGTCAGATGTGGGTGATGTTTATACGCATGACAGCGCAGAGGTTATGCAGTCCTGTCAAGTTCCTGAGGTTAGCTTTAAGAACACGTACACTAGAGGGCGCTTTCTCTGTCACGTTTCACCTTCACAGTCACCTTCTGTGAGAGACGCCGGTCATTACAGGTGGAGAAAGAGGAGGAGGAGCAGGACAGGTGCAGCTGCCAACTCTCTGCAAACTCGCTCTCTCTCACTCCCTCTCTCTCGCCTGGCAAACACTGTTGTGTTAATTATAACTAAGCTTGTTAGAGCGCACACTTTCCTTTCACAGCTCGACAGGCCTCCGCCACCACACACACACACACACACACACACACACACACACACACACACACACACACACATACACACACACGTTTGTTTCTGTGAATTGTGGGGACTTTCCTTAGACTTCTATTACTGTTATACTGACCAAATGATATATATTTTATCCCCTAAACCTACCCCTTACAGAAAACCTGTTTGCTTTGTTACACTTTCAGATAAACATCATTTACTATTTTTACTTTCAAAAATTTCAGGTTTTACTGTCACTGTAGCATAAACATATTAAACAAACACACATCAAACACACACACACACACACACACACACACACACACACATTTTTTCTACATTTCTATATTGTCATATGTCAATATTTATTTATTATGTCTTTATTTATTTATTCCTTTTTCTATTTTGCCTTTCCTTGTGAGCTGCTAAACAATCTTTTTGTGGTTTTTAAAACAATGACAATAAAAATTCTATTCTATTCTATTCTATTCCATTCTATTCTGTTCTGTTCTGTTCTGTTCATAATACTTTTACCCACACATATTTCAACAAACAGATTTTAGAACATAACAAACGCCATGTGGGACATTTTTGTGTGATTATCAGGCTTGTTATATAAAATAAATTAAATGAAATATATATAGATATATAGAGATTACTGTCTAATTTAAGTTGAGGTATTAAAATGGCTAAAACTAAAAATTACAACTTAATAAAAACTACAGACACATTTGAAAAATTAATACAAATGACAAAAACACAACAAAATTATATATATATGTGTGTGTGTGTGTGTGTGTGTGTGTGTGTGTGTGTGCGTGTGTGTGTGTGTAAAGAACTGAACCAAAATTAAACAGATAAAAATACAAATAAAAGCTAATTGAAAATATTAACAATAAAATATCAGTGATATTGAAATTGTTACTGTATGTTAGCAGTATGCTAGAATGCTATTCCAGACATCACTTTGTTTCAGAAGGATCTTTTCCAAACAAATGTAGTTTCTATGAAAAGGTAATAAAATGGCTTTACTGTATGTTAACAAGTGAAGAAACATTAAAGAGAAAGGAGCTCTTTTCAGTAATGTTTACAGTCTGTTGTCAGCCGTCACAGCTGACATATAGTGGGGCTCTTTGTTGTAATATTTACAGGATGGGTGGGGAGCACTTCATTCGATTTGTTGCCTCCCATTTCCATAATTAAGTTTTATTCATCCTCTCCTCACTTGTTTTCTGGGCTTGAACTCTGTCTTACAGTTCAGGCTCTACTGAGGCCTAGACAACACACACGCTGAGAAAACACACAACAACAACAAAAACACAACTATGTTACTGGACAGTACTGGAACACACTTTAGATCTCATATTCTTCCTCATGCAAGTGTGCTATTTTAATACTAAAACATAGCAGGCCAGTCTATTCAGCAAGTACTGGTTGACCTATATGATGTTTAACTGCTGATATCTAAATTAAGGTCCCCACTATATGCCATTAACTATGATACAAAATGTGTGCAATACAACAAACTTTTTGATTTTAACTGAAAATAAAACAGACAGGACTTGATTTTAACAATGAGACTTGGCGACCTTCAGCCGAATAGTTATTATAATTTAATTATATATTACAATATTCATAAAAAAATGGAATAATGTGCTTCAGAGCATTTTATTTGATGACACTATTATTAAATGTACAGTATTTTTTATTACTTATATACTGCTCTAATATTTATTTTAAATTAGCTCTTATTTTAATATTTTCAGTTTACTTTTTTATTTTAGTTTAAGTTTTAGTAATGCTTTGTCAGTGTTATTTTTTGTAATATTTCCATTTTGCTAAATTTATTTTTATTTCAGTTTCAATTTTAGTAATTTTAGTATTCAAGCATATTTTGAGATTTTTTTTATTATTTTATTTTAGCTTTATTTATTTTTGCTTACTTTTTTCTTTATCTCAATTAATATTTTTTGTTGTTGTTGTTGTTGTTGTTGTTGTTTTTGAGAGATTTCAACGGGATCACCGGATGCAAAATTCACTTTTACATGTTGTCTGAGCTGAAATGTGTGTTGACAGTCTCTGTACACATCCACTCTATATAATGATAAAAATCCACCCAGTGCTTTTTTTAAAATCCTCCAAAATCATAACCCCTTTCTCAAATCAAGCCGATCTCAGATTCTTGGCTCTGTGACGTCACACAGACCCAAACTGAAATCTGTTTATTATCAATAGATTTTGAAAAAAAAATAGGAGCAAGTAGGTCTAACTTCTCCAGGCCTAACTATGCTGCAATAATTATTGGATCAATGCACTCGTGTCAGATTGACTCAAACTGTTGGTCTATCAGTACTGCAAATCTTCAGGACATTTACAAAGGTTTACAAAGAGCATGCGATTGAAACCAGAGGTGTGTTTAGAGTTTGTGGGCCCTATCAAGCATTTCCCCCGGACTGCAGAGCCCCACGCGTTTGCGTTGGTTGCATGATGCTTAAACACGCTACAGTTTAGGCACCGCTGTAACACTGTAAGAACAAACCCCGGAACCCGAGCAAATCGAAAAGTTACATCAAACTGTTAGCTTTTAGCATCTCTAATGAAAATGGGCACAGTGTTTGTTCAGAAGCAAATACAAACACTTCTTTGTGACGCTAATCTGTAAATCTCAGCTCTGAAGTCAATGAAAGAACAGACTGAAGTCCTACCTCTGGGCTTGTGTCTTTAACCATGGCTCTTCTTTACTCCGCTCTTCTGTTCACACCATTTATTCTGCCGTGACTCAATCCACTCTTCTCTGTATTTGTCTTCACTCACTCAACACTCAGCTTTATCAGCTCCGCTGGAAACACTGACACACTTCACAGAATGAGGTGACGAGGAGGAAACTTTTTGGGTGAACGCAGCTCTCCACAGATTTGATCTGTTTTACAGCAGCTCTCCGCGATGATTCGTTGACTTGTCATCAATTATTTTAAGCATCTGCTACTAAGTGTTTTAAAACATTGTGATATTCAATAAGTCCTACACTAATTTCATTCTGAGTCCAAGGATGTGAACAGCTCCACATTAAAAGTCTGGGTTATAATTATAGTCTTTACAACATAGCATGAATGCAGCATCACAACCTTATCTTGTAATACCTTTTTTAATCCAACATTACATATACAAGCAACTTGATTTTAAATGTTGTTCCTGTTACAGGTCATATTTATCAGCCGAATGTGGCCTGAGAGCACAAGGCACCAATTCATCATTCATAATTAATATAATTTTAATAATATTTTTAGCAATAAAAAAAAAACATTCAGTCATGTTATGGTATAAGTTAAATGAATGAATAGCACATACCAAAAGACCAGCATGCAGAGATATCTGTTATTTGACCATAATAATACTCTAGTAGTACTCTGCATAAATCTATGTTGTTTACATCACGCTAGAGGCTCTAGTTCAGGTTTCCTTACACTGTCAAAGGGTCTCCGATCTTCCCCGCGACCCATAACCCAGATGACACAACACTGATTTCACAAGAGCATGCTGCATCTCACAGCGCCAAAAAACTTCAGGAACAAAGAAATTAACTGGAAGCCTGTTTTACTTTCTCTACTGGCAAATATTTTTAAATAATAGTTTCAAACAAGTCTCACTATTTTCTGTAATTTGCTTTTTTATGGATTATTTGATTAATAGAAGATTCAAAAGAACAGCATTTATTTGTCACATTTGATCTTTCCTGAATCAAACTATTTTTTTTTTTTTCAGAGAAATTTTAGCACACACACACACACAAAAGAATTGCACACCAGAGAGAGGTTAATATAAATGCACGTTTGAAGGTTCACGCCTGAATCTTTTTTTGGGAATTATGGGAAGTCTTGAAATCTGACTAAGGAGTTGCACTGATGACCACCTAAAAATACACTCCACCGTTCCGGTGTCTTGCGTCAAACTCCCAAACGCAGTGGCCTTGTAATCGACAAAGCTCTGAAAAAAATCAAACCAGCTTGCAAGTCCTTATCTGTTATTATGAACTAATCAGCTATACTGAGAACAATCATCTTCCGTCTCTGCCCTTTTAAGAGGAGTATCTGTATCTGTTGACTCATTGTAATCAAAAACATTTTCATGAATGAACATAGGACTCTGAAGAAAAGAGGATCGTGAGGAGTGCTGGACTTCATCCAGTGAGCGAGTCGAGGATGTGAGGATGTTCTCGCTGATGGCCAGCATGGTACTTGACTGCAAACACCTGCTCCTGCCACTCAGCCTCCGGCTCTGCTGCCAGATCAATATCAGGAGCGCAGAACTACCTCTGACATCCAGACACCAGCGGCTACAGGCTGCCATTCATGCCAGCCTCTTAAAGCTCAAGGGCATGTGGCACTGTATCTAAATAAATGATCTCAAAATCACAGAAAAATCCCTTTTTTTTAAAGATGCTCCATAATGGTGCATTAAAACCAAACAAATAAAAGCTACAAAAAACATATTACAAATACACACACACACAGTTGTGCTCATAAGTGTACATACACCTTGCAGAATGTGCAAAATGTTAATAATTTTTACATCATGTGTGTTGAGTTATTTCACGTAACAGATGTTTAATACACCTTGCAGAATGTGCAAAATGTTAATAATTGAAACAAAATAAGATGGACCATGGAAATTGCATGTTATTTTTATTTAGTACTGTCCTGAATGAGTTATTTCACGTAACAGATGTTTACATGTACTCCACAAGACAAAATAATAACTGAATTTATAAAAATGACCCCGTTCAAAAGTTTACATACCCTTGAATTTTAATACTGTGTGTCATTTCCTGGATGATCCATGACTGTTTTTCTGTTTAGTGATAGTTGTTCATGAGTCCTGTGTTGGTCCTGAACAGTTCAACTGCCTGGTGTTCTTCAGAAAAATCCCCAGCTCCTGCACATTCTTTGGTTTTCCAGCATATTCTGCATATTGGAATCCTTTCGAAAAGTGACTGAATGATTTTGAGATCCATCTTTTAACACTGAGGACAACTGAGGGACTTGTGCAGAACTATTACAGAAGGTGAAAACATTTACTGATGCTCAAGAAGGTCACACAATGCAGTAAGAGATGGGGGATGTAAACTTTTTAAATTAGATGATCAGGGTAAATTGGTACTTATTTTGTCTTCTGGGAAATATGTAAGTATTTATGTAGCTTCTGAAGTCCAGAACTAAATGAAAAAAAAAACAAAAAAAAACTGAGCGTTAAACAAAATGAGAAGAATGTACACATCATCATCCTGTTCAAAAGTTTACAACCCCCCCAGCTCTTACTGCATTGTGTGGCCTTCTTGAGCATCAGTAAATGTTTTAATCTTCTGTAATAGTTCTGCACGAGTCCCTCAGTTGTCCTCGGTGAGAAAAGATGGATCTCAAAATCATGCAGTCACTTTTGGAAAGGGTTCAAATAAACAAAGTATTAAGATTGAAGGGTATGTAAACTTTTGAACGGGGTAATTTTTATAAAGTCAGTTATTATTTTGTCTTGTGGAGTATATGTAAACATAATACTGATATTCAAGGCTCTATTTATTTTCAAATGTCAAACCATAAAATGACTTATTTTGAAAGAAATATGCAGGGAGCCCTTAAAGCTTATTGTTTGTAAAGTGTTTCTCATTACAAGTGTCCTAAGACAGTTCCTAACTAAACAGTTTAACTTTATAGCTGAAGTTTGTATGATTTTTTTTTTTTTATGTTAAAACACATTTTCTTTACACAAGATATTGTTCATTTATTACTATATGTATGCCATTCATAGGATTGTCTCCCCCAAAAGTGCAAACATTTATCCTTCCACGCACCAGTGAAACATTTAAAGTGGTCTGCCCATATCTGTCAATCATTCCAGCTCAACCAATAGCGAGAGTTTGGGGGCGTGGCTTCTGTAGCAAGCTGAGCCAAACTGTGTTGAGGAGGAGTGAGATCATGGGATCATGATGCGTTACATGGGGAAAAAATCATTTACAGAATTGCAAGCCAAAATACATTTGGGGTAAATGGTGTGAAACAAGGGTAGCCCTCAGCTGTATTTATACAAGAGAGTAACTAGACTGGATCTTTGGGTTACTATCAAGATGCTGAACTTGAGGAGTTTGCTCTTGACAGGTAAGCTAAAGTTACCATAGCTGAGAACTATTTACTGTCAAGACCCAGATAAAGTAGTACAACTTTGTAAGGATAAGAATAATCATAAGGATGTGATGCATGTAAGGGGCCTTTGCAAATGCTGTTTAAAAACATGCTTTATTTTTATAATTGTAAGTGAAACCAGTTGCTCAGAAGCTGCACACTTTATCTTTAAGTAAGTAGTTGACAGTGTAGGACAGAGATGCTCAAAGCAGGGCTTGCAGGCCAAAGTTGTCTCGTTATGACCTTTGATTTGGCCCACCATGTCACATTTTCTGTTTTTAACAATTTTGTTGTATTTTTGCATTGAAAGACAATATAACAATTTTGATAATTTAATAATTTAATGTAATTTTGATGCAATCAATTAATGTTAGTGCAATATTTTGCATCCAGTTATGATCTAACACACCCGTTATTACGCTCAATATTTTAGCAACAAGCCAAGATAGCCCCCAAAATGTACCCACAGCATCTGAGGTATTAGCCTGCGCTTCTATATTTGTGTTGTTAATTTTCACCTCATGGCGACCAGAGCCGTCTGCCTCATCTAAATTAAGATCTCACCGTCTGCCAATGAAGCTGTATGTGGTGAAACAGTCTGGGAAAATGCATTTAGTGCTGATGGGCAAAAAAAAAAAAAGACTTATCATTTGCATGCCTCAATGAGTCTTTGCATTCGTTTGATAGAAATATAACGTTGTTGGAGAAGAACTCGTGCATCAACGTTCAGATAGCAAAGCTTCAGAAACTGTCCAGAGTCTGACTGCATATGCACATATATCTGAAAGACGTCAAATATCACATCAACTTACAGCTAAAACACTTTACACTGCACTCACACGAGCTATGAACAGCAACAACGCATGACAATAGAAAATAATCCAATATATCTTATTTACTTCAAAATGTATGTAAAATAAAATAAAAAATAAAAAAAAAAGGAAAAAAAAGTTGACTGCAATTTCTGATCTGGTCAAACTTTTGCCTGAACAGCAGAAGAAGAATAAAAAAAATAAAAATAAAAAAAGTCACGTCTTTGTCTCAGTTTTGAATATAAATTCATCTGTATGATCATTTAATAAAATTAAATAAAATAAAAAGCAAAGCAAAATAATAAAATAAAAATTCAAGTAAAAAATAAAGTTACAACTGTCACTTCATAAATTTGTAAATATGCAAAATGTCTACCTCATATGAAACACTGCAGGCTGCACTTTATAACTGCTTCGATAACAGTAAATAACAGACAGAGATCATTAGGGAATTATTATTGTTAGGAAATATTTTCATAGGTGAGACCTGGGCTAGTTGTCACAAGCAAGAGTCAAAAGTCTGAATGCACAAATGTTTTTCTCTCACAGTGGTTTATATGTGGGTTTCAAACATGCAGTTTTAAACGCTCTTAAATTACACTATTTTTTTCTCATTATTATCCTCAAAAAAGAAAAAAAAATTCTAGTACCATCATATTTTTTTTGCAATAGCTGTTGGTAACAAGACAGTTAACAACAATAAATAACAATAACAAAGAAAAACAACAAGAGATTCAACTTTGCTCTCAGTGCAGTGTCAGGTCGGGCAAGTTGTCACATGTTTTAATGTTAAAAATTATAATAATGAATAAATAAACTTATACAATTTATTAAATTATTTGTTTAACATATTGTCTTTTGTATTTTTGTTTTGGGTTTCAAATGAACTATCTCAATGCAAAACTTACACTGCTTGTGTCACGAAAGTTCAGTTTGTGTTTAATAGGCTTTATATTTTATCCAGGATAGGATATGTAAAATATATACCTATATGTTAAGTCCAAAAATAATCTAATATTCACCGGAATAAACAGGGCTTGACTTTACATAATGTTTATGAAAGTGTCGCCAGAGTTTCAAAAGAGTTTCGTGAGTGAAGTCTTCATACAGACACGGGCTGCATGAGTAAATATTTGCTGATGATGTTGTATCCCAAGGCGTTGTCTACTGTAGCACCCATACACTATATCTATAGCGCGACGCGCCTCAAGCGCTTCCATTATAATGAGCGCGTCCGTCAACAGCGCGAGCGACTTCGCGTGGACGGAGAGAGCGAAGCTGACTCTTATTAGAAAGTGGAGATTATCAGAATAACTAATACAATATGCAAACAAATACCACACTTTTAAAAGCATGCAGCAGAGAACATGCATGTGAGAGCTGTCGCACGCTCCATTCACTGACCTGTTTTTCAGCGGCTGGCTCTTCAGCTCGTAATACGTTTTAGGCTCCTCGTGAAATTCCTCTCCGACATCAAAGTCGGCCACGATCCCCGATTCCGACTGCATTTTCAAAGTTGTCAACTTTTGTCAGCTCCCAGGTGTTAAATAACGCGTCAGTTCAGAGCCGTACTTCCAGACGCACGGAGTGCCAGCCACCGCGATGTCAAGCTGTCAGTGCGCTCCAGCAGTTATCCGCTAGATCCGTTTTGTAGTCCGTCAGGAGGGCTGAGTGACCGCGGCGAATGCGGCCCAATGGAGTGTGGAACTACAAATCCCAGGAATGACGAGCCGCGTGTCAGCACCTTTTGATTGGCTGGCACCAAGAAGGCGGTGTTACCCTTTACAGCAACGTTTTTGATTTTGGGTACAAATAAAAGGACGTTATCTACATGCATTACTTGTTCAGTTATCATTTAACATTATAATAATAATAATAATAATAATTATTTTATTTTTATTTTTTAATAGTTGCGCTATTTAATCTCCATGCAATTTTATAAACAGTACAATCAATGTCCACGCGATGGCAGTTTAATCAAATATATGAAATATCATCAGCCTTCAACGCTATTACTTTTTTAAATTAAAACTAACTTAGATTTATTGCTCAATTTGTACCTACTGTTTGAACTAGTCTCTAACATCACTAATATTAGACGTCTCAGTTATTCATCTGTCAAAATAAGTAGATTGAAAATTGCATTGTAGAACACATACAATCCGCACAAAATAAAATTCAAGACAATTCCACACAAAAGAAACACAATGACTAATAAAAAACTATTTCATAAAAACACTAATGGTCTTATATCAGTCTTATTATTCTACCTGATGATTAATTGATTGATTGATTTAACATTAAACATATTAAACATGCACGTAATTTGTAGTGTTAAATTATAATTTCATAAAAGGTTTACAGTAAGGCTATATTATTGAATATATAGTATAAGCTGGTTTCAGCTCTGTGTCAGACTATCAGGGGGGAAATGTAATCAACAGGTTAGTCTCAGCATTATAATGTGACATTAGGCATTCAGCATTGTGATGTGATGCCTAGTTATCACCAACTGCAATGAGTTTAACTGAGAAACAGACTAATATAGACTATTTGTAGCCCCCCTTAAAATCATATGTTTGTGTACGACTCACATCATTATGACGCTGAACTTCAATCCTACAGTATGCTCGTCTGATTTAAGCTTCCGGTTGTGATGAACAGTGATCTGCTCGCTCAGTGCAGATGGTGTTTGTGTGTGTTGTGGGTGGAGGGTGATGGGGGCATTCACACAGTGTGAGAAGATACACATAAACCAGGCCCTTTGTTCAGATGTTTGGGATATTGCTGTCAAACCCAAAAAGCTGATCCAGTATGGTTGTTCATGGACTACCCTTTATAAAAGCTTTCAGCTGTTGTAAATGCTGCACAATCTATACATGAAGAGTAATGAGTGTGAATTACAGCCGCTCACAGAAGAGCCGAGGCATCACATTTGTAGAGGAGGCGCCTTGACTACAGGTTCACGTGTGCAGCAGAGTTTTATCTAATAATCGTGAAAAAGATTTTCTAATTACAATCACAATATCTTCAACCTAAATGTGATTTGAGACATTTTATAATTGCCTCAATGGATAAGGAGTTTCGTGTTTAATTGATCACTAGCCTAATAATGTGTAAATGCACACAGCACCACAAAACAGACTGATTATGCTTAGTCTGTTATTATTTATTATTATTATTATTATTAATATTATTATTATTCAGTAGGCTTGCTTTTGTAATGTTAACTGAATGATTATGCTAATTAATCAGCACATATTCTAGCCTCATTTCAAAGAAGGATTAGTTAAATAATTAACTGAATTTGAACAAATTGAATTAATTAGCACATATACTAAGCCATTAATCACAGCTAACAACGACAACAAAAAAGTTTTAAGAATGTTTTGCCAATGTTCTCATTAAGTTATGAAAATTTTATTTTTTAATGTTTTCTGAATGCTCAAACCACCAAATTTTCTTTTAATATATATATATATATATATATATATATATATATATATATATATATTATGGGAACGTTCCATTTTATCGTTTCTGTTTTTTCTATGCAAATGTTATAAGGGAACGTTCCATTTTATCGTTTTGCAAACATACTATTTTAATATGATACTTTTGAAAGTTGTCTGAACGTTCTGAAACAACAACAAACTAAAATGTTTCAGAAAAAAAATGTTCCTTGAACAATGTTTAAATAACGTTGTGGCAACATTCTGAGAACATTACGCCTATAAATGACCGGATAACTCTGAATAAACATTCTATTAACACTCTGAATAAACATTCTATTAACACTCTGGATAAACATTCTATTAACGTTACTAGAAGAATGTTTGTTCATAACCTCGAGAGAACCAGAACATCAGCCAAAGTTCTGAGGATGTTCTCTGTTAGCTAGAATTAGAATTACTCAGTTTTCTTTGTATTTCGTAAGGTGCGGCCACATTAGCAATATTTCTGCAAAATTTTGTTTTCAGAATGGTCCATTGTCTATTGTACTGCAGTGCTCACGAGTCACTTTAAATTTCGAATTGTTAGCAAGGCAAATTTTTGTGTGACCAACTTTAACATTAGCGAAACTTCAGCGGGGACTTGGTTTTTACGCGATTCTTGGGTTTCGCCGACTAACGATCACCGTGACCGCACCTTTAAAGCACTAATCGAACGAATCAGTGAATCGAGTCATTTAATTTAAACGATTCATTGAATCGATTATCACGTGTTAATCAAATATGGTGTGTTTAAAATGCACAGTTTCCCGGCAGCATCAGTGAGGTCGGTAACAGCGAGCTGTACAGTGAGCGGAGGGCGTGTGTAGGGGATCCACACACACTCAGTCTGTGTGTGTGTGTGTGTGTGTGTGTGTGTGTGTGCGTGCGCGCAGATCACGGCATGGCCCCGGTCTGTGTCTTTGTAGCCGGTGAGGGGAAGGCGTGGTGAGTGTCTGATCACAGATGAACTGATGAGGGAACGAGGCAGATGTGCGGCGATACATCCGACAGCGAGCGCGTGAACTGAACGGAAACGCCCTTATAAACAGAGGTAAGGTTTATTCGCTCATGTGTTCATCCAGTGATTCGGTTTTGTGTTATTTGTCGTTTTACGTTTGTTTTGCGGCTTTGACAACAGGCTGCACCGGAGCACGTGAAACACGATGGATTAACGGGACGATGGTCTTGGTGTTTATTTTTAAATGAAGAGGGATTGTGTACGATCATATGCAGTTATTCGCATTTATCTGGCAAAATGACTACGGGCTATATGTTTTTTTTTTGTTTTTGTTTTTTGGTGCAATAGAAAGGATCCGTGTTTGACCATTCATAGGATGCATTTATTAATTTCATGGTCACTATGTTCTGTTGAAGCATTTTAGTGAACTGTGAGGTACAGGATGCATTATAATCTAGGCAGTTCACTAGCTTACAGTCAGAATGGCTAGCTCTGCTCTGGTTATCTGTTTCTGAACATAGACAGTATTGTGTCACATCACAGACATAGTGGTTTGTGAAATGAATATTTTCTCTTTGATGAGGACGCCGGAAATTACATGAGATGATGTCATGACATTTTTTTTTTTCCAAATGTCATTAAGTAATTGCATACATAAGTAGATTTGCATTGGTTATTAGGCTACTTGTGCTAGGCTACAGTATTTTGTTATATAAAATTGCAAACTGATTTAAACATGTAATTGTCAAGTCTGTGTGTTTATGATTCTGTTTTTTGAACACAATAATGCTAGATGCAAGCTTAGCAATTTATGATAGAATTATAATTTTTGCAGTCTAAATTAGAAATGTATACCTGTAATGACATTTGTGCAAAATGATATTATGTATCAGTTGTGTTATTTTTCGCAACACTTTCAAAGTGAAATCTCCAGTAAGTGGCATTAAAAGTGCGTTGAGTTTTAACAGATGAACGTGAATCGGACAACTTTTATGTTAGCTGTGTATCGCAGAATGCTAAAAGGTTAATGCCCTTTAGCTATTTAAAGTAGTGTACTACCTAAAGTAAACCCTACTCTAAACTCTAAGGGATGGTTCACACAAAAATGAAAATTCTGTTATTAATTGCTCACTCTCAAGTCTTTCCAAACCTGTAAGATCTTCGTTCATCTTCGGAACACAAATTAAGATAATTTTGATGAAATCCGAGAGCTCTCTGACCCTCCATAGATAGCAAGGGTCCTACCACAATCAAGGCACAAAACATAGTAAGGACATGTGAAATAGTCCATGTGACATCAGGGGTTCAACCATAATTTTATGAAGCTACAAGAATACTTTTTGCACGCAGAGAAAACAAAAATAATGACTTTATTCAGCTATTCTTCTCCTCCCCATCACCCTGGTGCCATTTTGTAAAGTATTACGATGCATGCATATGCTTTGATCTGCATGTAAACGACGCACGCGCTGTGCCTTGTTTACATTCAGAGGACTATTTTAACGATGTCCTTACTATGTTTCTGTGCCTTGACTGTGGTGGTAACCTTGCTTTCTGTGGCGGGTCAGAAAGCTCTCGGATTTCATCAAAAATATCTTAATTTGCATTCCAAAGATGAACGAAGGTCTTACGGATTTGGAACGACATGAAGGGGAGTAATTAATGATAAATTGTCAATTTTGGATGAACTGTCCCTTTAAGTAAAAGTAAAGATGATATAAAAGGGCATTTGCTGAAGCAACATGCTATTTTAGTTTGCTTCCACAAGTGTTTGAGCTCTTTTATTGTGACCTATGTTTAAATGGACTCGAGTGCTTTGCATCTCAAGTGTGCAGTGTTGTACCAGGTGAGCTAACGAGCAAGTTTAATATGACAGGAAAACCATACATATGGAAATATTACTAAAAATATTAATTTACAAATTATGCACTACGGTAAAGTGTTTTGAGGTCATATTATAAAAAAAAAAATTCCAAAAATATTTACTTCAACCAATAATAATTTTAGCTAGAAACTGCAATGTGGACATAAATGAAAGTTGTTGGGGTTACTGTGTCAAGTGTTCATTTCAGATAGAGAATTGTATGTATAGGTGCGTTTCTGGAGTTTAGGTAGTGGCCCATTTTTTTCAGTGAGCCAATGTTGTTATTTTTTGGGTGAACTGTTCCTTTTTCGAAGCTAATTTAATACAGCTTTGCTGTTATTTCTAAGGTCAGTGTACAGTTGCTATGTACAGTCTATGTAGTTTTTTTACCTTTCTATGTTTAACTACCATTTTTTCTTATTAGCTTCAGGTTTTGGAGGTAATTTGGGGAGCAGACGGGGCACTCATGTTTCCAGGACACTAGCTCATTTATATTCGAAGTCTTACCTGAAAGTATAATAAGGTCATGCGGCTGGAGGAATATTTGCATCACTTTATTTGCACGCCATACTGCTGGAGCTGCACAAAGGGGCGATACTTTCTAAAAAGCATCTGAAATCTTGCTGTTACGAATTTTAAAATAAGCTACAAATACCCAAAAGCATTCACTGGAAAATTAGCAGATGCACCAATAGCACATGCACAAACCTGAGATGTTTCATTAACATTGACACATTTGGCAGACGCTTTTATCCAAATCAATTTACATTGCATTCAAGGTGCACATTTTTATCAGTTATTAATTTCCTTGGGAATCGAACCCACCAACCACCCACTCACCCATCCCTTCCTTTCTTTTTTTAAATAAAAAAAAAAAAAAAATGTAGTTTATATCACCGCCATGGCGTGAATTTGCGAATACAAGTCAGAGGCATCCATTATTAGCGGGAGGAGACATTCTCGCGGAAACGACTGAGTGCAACCTGATGTCACTGATATTTTATGTCTGTTTTCATGTAACAAAATAAACGTTAATTTTCAGGAGTACACTAGCCTTTTTATGTAAACAATAATGGGGTCTATAAAAATTCTCATCCGTACATTATATCTCTATGCCCCTTCACCTGTTTTTATTTTTTTATTATTTTTTTTTTTTTTAGCTATTTTGTTTTCTTAATATCTCTCAGGAAAAGACTCTTTGACGTATAACTGCTTGTAAGGCTTGTAAACAGGAATTGGTAGTTAAAGAAGAGTCTTTGGACGTGGAAACAAGCTGCAAGCGTCTTTTCTGTGAGAAGCAACTGCAGGAATTCATCTTCAGGAAGCCCTGTCACAAACAGACAGCAACTAATTTTAAACACTAAATTAAGATAACGCTCATTGTTTCTGCGTTGGGTTGCCCTCTGAAAACAGCAGGTCTGTGGAAGTGACAGTGTTTTTCCATGACAGTATATTATCACATCCTTTTCACTAGTAGCACATTTTCCTGTGAAGCGTTTACGTTTGAGTTCAAGGTGCTTTTAAGTACAAATTTAGTTAAGAGCAGATGACCTAGGGTCTGAGCTTATTTTTAGTTCAGTGTCGCTTCTCCTTTCCATCTCAGGAAAGCTTCTTGAAAGCTCTGCTTCTCTCAGCTCAACTGGCCGTTTGAAGCCTCTGAGTTTAATCACTGCAGGTACATATATATTTCACTCTAAAATAAAAAAAAAATTGTCATTTTGCATAATGTATAATGCATAAGGACCAAGGAATTGTTCACCTATAAATGATGCTTTTAAATATTTGAACAAATATTTATGAGTCAGTTCTGTACAATCAGGCTGAAGATCCAGTTCATAAATTGGATGTTTTATTTTTTTATAATTATTTTTTTTTTTTTTAACAAATTATATTGATCCAAGTTTTGTATGACATGAAGTACAACTCAAAATTTTGGGGTTCAGTAATACTTGTAACATTTTTAATTTTTTTTTTTTTTTTTTTTTTTAAAGAAGTCTTTTAGCAAACAGTTATATTGTTAACTATTATTGCAATTTAAAAATAAATGTTTTCTATTTAAACATAATGTAAAATGTAATTTATTCCTCTGATCAAAGCTGTATTTTCAGCATCATTCCTCCAGTCTTCAGTGTAACATGATCCTTCAGAAATCATTCTAATATACTGATTTGCTGCTCAAGAAACATGTATAATGAGTGTTGAAAACAGTTGTGCTGCCTATTTTTTTTATTATTTGATAAATAGAAAGATCAATAAATCAGCGTTTATTTGAAATAGAAATCTTTTGTAACATTATAAATACCTGTATTGTCACTTTTAATCAATTTAGTGTGTCCTTGCTGAATAATAATAATAATAATAATAATTAATAATCACAATTATTAGTAAGTATAAGTAATAAAATAATAAGTATTATCTTCTATATTTTATTAAAACAAAATGCTGACCCAAATGTTTTAGTGGATAACATTGTAACAATGTTTACTTGACATGACATAAAAGCATTTTTTTTTGTGTTTGTGTTTTGTATTTTAATAAATTATGAAATCTTAGAATAATATCATAACATTTCTTTATTACAATAATGACAATTCATTTTTTTTTTTTACATTACAGTAATTATAATTTTGGAGGTGAATATTTTTATTTGGAATACAAATCATACAAAACAAAAACAAACAAACAAAAAACAAAAATTAAACTTCATAAAACATACCTAAACTTATTTACAAAAAATTATAATTACATATTTTTATTTATTTATTTTTACGATAAAATATTTCCCACACATGATAATCACTATTTCACAGAACCTAAAACCCAGTTCATCAAATCCAAAGTAATTGCTCCCAGTTCCCATGTGAATAATAAACTGACCAAGTTCTCACTTCCGTGGGAGACCTCAGAAGAAAAGGGTGGTGTTTGGAAGAAACATCTGATAATCAGATCAGGTTTTGGTTTTAATTCATTATTGTAGTACAGCTGACCTTCAGAATCCAGAATAAACTCTGTTTCTAGCAGCTCCTGTTTAGACTATGAACTGCAGGTGGATTTACTGATGTCCCTGAGGGTTGCAAACATACCTAATCTCTTGCCCAAGCAGCTGGCAGACAACCAGCTCTAATCACCCATAGGATATGAGCTGCCGGCGGGACAGTGTGTGTGTGTAATCAGTCTAGAGCTGGATCCTATGACAGGATATCGACCTCTGTTGTTGTGAGAAACAGTGGTGTAACCTGCCGGATCTGTATGAAGACCAGTACAGTGGATTTCACACCAGAGGAAGACTTTAACTGTATGTTACCACAAGTGTCTGCTGAGTCTGATTGAGTCTCAATACAAAAACTGTGTCACAAATGACGCACTTATACACTATGTACTCATCCATTTAGTGAATGAATTTTATAAGGTTATTTTGTCATTAATAATCAGAGTCTGATAGCCCCTCCCCCTTTGCAATGTAATTAAAGCTGCGACAATTGAGTGCATAAAGTATGCAACATTCCACACTTCATTTTTTTCGGTTGTTTAAAGAGATTCTCCACCCTAAAATAAAAATGTTGTCATTAATCACTTACCCCCATGTCGTTCTAAACCCGTAGAAGCTCCGTTCGGCTTCAGAACACAGTTTAAGATATTTTGGATGAAAATCGGGAGGCTTGTGACTGTCCCATAGACTGCCAAATAAATAACAGTGTCAAGGTCCAGAAAAGTATGAAAAGCATCGTCAGAATACTCCATCTGCCATCAGTGATTCAACCGTAATGTTATGAAGCGACGAGAATACTTTTTGTACACAAAGAAAATAAAAACAATGACTTTATTCAACTATTTGTCTCATCTGTGTCTCTCCAAATCAGTTTAGCACCATTTTGGAGAATATGAGCTGTATGCAGGCAGCGTATGCTCTTCTTTGTAAACCGTATTCTCGTAAAAAGTATTCTCGTTGCTTCATAACGACGAGAGTACCCACATTAGGGCTGGACAATAATTCAATATCAATATGTATCGCGATATTATTTTTTTCAGTAACGGTGATATGGTTTTTAAACACATTTCTGATATTTCGATATACCAGTGTTTCCCATACATTGATTTATTTGTGGCGTTTGACTTCGTTGAATAAACATGAGCACTGCACGTTTCAGAATCAAAACACGTCGCGGGTGTTTTATATGAATGTACATTTGAAGGGAACCAACGGTTTTCAGAAAAGTTTCGATGGCATTTTCTTTTGATCTGTTAAAGAAGCGTTCATGAGCGGAGCTGCTTTGATTACAGCATTACTGTGGAAACCGCTGGTTCTGCCGCTCTCACAGCGCCTCCTGCTGGCAGACAGTCAGTTTGCATTCAAGTCTTTTTTTTGAACAGGAAGATTTTTAATGTTTTTTTTTTTTTTTGTATAATGTTTTTATTTTAAATAATAATTCTGCTCACCAAGCCAAAGTACTGCTCACCAAATCCAAAGTACTGCAAAAACAGTTACATTTTTAAATATTTTTTACTATTTAAAATAACTGTTTTATTTTAAAATGTAATTTATTTTTGTGATCAAAGCTGAATTTTCAGCATCATTACTCCAGCCTTCAGTGTCACATGATCTTCAGAAATCATTCTAATATGATGATTTACTGACTATCAATATTTAAGAGAGTTGAGTACTTTTTTTTCAGGATTTGATGAATAGAAAGATCCAAAGATCAGCATACTGTATATCTGAAACATAAAGCTTTTGTAACATTATACACTATTCCATTCAAAAGCTTTGAGTCAGCATGATTTCTTTCTTTCTTTCTTTTTTTGGGAAAGAAAATATAGAAATTTTTATTAAGCAGAGATGCTTTAAATTGATCAAAAGTGATGATAAAGACATTTATAATGTTACAAAAGATTTCTATTTCAAATAAATGTTGTTCTTCTGAACTTTCTATTCATCAAGAAACCTGAAAAAACTCTACTCAGCTGTTTTCAACATAATAAATTAGTTTTGAGCAGCAAATAAGAATATGTGTATTTTGGATCAAATAAATTCAGGCTTGGTGAGCAGAAAATAATTCTTTAAAAACATTACAAATCTTACTGTTCAAAAACTTTTGACTGGTAGTATATATTAGCCTACAGTTTGAAGTTAAAGATATAATTTTAATTAGGTGAGTCTGAGACGATTATTTGAAAGTGATTTCACATTTATTGTTTGTATGAAGGCTAAATAAAAAAAAAAAAAAAAAGTTTTTTTTCTAAAATATTACATGGTTTTAAATGAGCTGTCATAGACTTGGCAAATTCATTTTTCATAAGTTTATATACACAGACATCTGTTGTGGGCGTTCTTGGCAGTTTTTATCAGGCTTTTTTAATAGTGTTCATATCGATATCGGAATTATATCGTATCGACCAAAATTAAGAAATATATCGTGATATAAATTTTGACCATATCGTCCAACCCTAACACACACTTATATTACATAAACAAAAACTTTTATTTTGGATGTGATTAATCGTACTTTATATATAAAGTAACCTTTTTAAGTTTATGATAGTAACCCAGTAACAAATTGTAGTTCATGGATGTGATAGGCAATCGGCTATTTAAAAAAAATAAACAAAAACTGTCCCTTCAGAATATGCCGTCCAAACCTCCTGTTTCAAAAGGAAATGCTGTTCACCAAAACAGGAAAGAAAACTGTTCATCAAGCCATTCATGGGGTGTTTAACAGTCACTCACACGCATGCACAAATACTGAAGAATAAACAATAATTGTTTTCATAAGAGTCTGCAGTTATCATGTTGCAAAGCTAACAGCGTGATCTCTAATGAGCTCCATTTTTAATAGATACTTTGTAGCACTTCATGTAATACACAATGTATGAAATCAACATTTGTCTCAATTCTTGAATGACTTCTTTAATTGATTGCTTAATCTGTGAACACTGCAGTACTGCCTTAGGATGTGGATAAAATGTGCTATAGGTTTTAGACAACCTGATGCTATTACCTGATTTCATATAAATCTGAATATGAATCAAAACATTTGTAAGTGAAACATCACCATAAAGGCACTAGAGATTATACAAAAACATACAGAATGAGATTAATTGCCAATTTGCCGGGTGTTTACACATACGAGGAATTTGTTTTCGTGACAGAAGCTTCCACAGTGTAACAGAATGACAGCGACAGAACAAAAACACAGATAATAAAAGAATAAAAAATAGAACAAGTAGGTAAGGAATAACAATAAACAAATTGACAATTTTATGTGCAGGTATGTTACAATAGGCAGTTTTGTATGTACAGGTATATAATTTTCTTTTATTTATTATATTATTTAAAAGCCCTTGCTATGTATACTGCATTTAGGCTAACTGAGACTTGTTATAGCACTTATATATCATTGCTCTTTTGTTGTTTTTGATTGCTTCCATTGTCCTCATTTGTAAGTCACTTTGGATAAAAGCGTCTACTAAATCACTAAATGTAAATGTAATGTAAATATCATGTGCAAATTTGAAGTGTAGACTATGCATGTGTGTTAGATAAATAAGTGTATAAGTGTATAAATAGTGTGTGTTCCACAGTTATTGTCAGGTGTTCATGAGATGGATTGCCTGAGGGAAGAAACTGTTTCTGTGTCTGGTCGTTCTGGTGCTCAGAGCTCTGTAGCGTCGACCAGACTGCAACAGTTCAAAGAGGAAGTGTTCTGGATGTGAGGGGTCCAGAGTGATTTTGCCAGCCCTTTTGCTCACTCTGGATGAGTACAGTTCTTGAAGAGAAGGGAGGGTTGTACCGATGATTCGCTCAGCAGTCCGGACTACCCTCTGTAGTCTTCTGAGGTCAGATTTGGTAGCTGAGCTGAACCAGACAGTTACTGAAGTACAGAGGACAGATTCAATGATGGCGGAGTAGAACTGTTTCAGCAGCTCTTGTGGTTGGTTGAATTTCCTCAACTGGCGAAGGAAGTACAACCTCTGCTGGGCCTTTTTCACAATGGAGTCAATGTGAGTGTCCCACTTCAGGTCCTGAGAGATGGTGGTTCCCAGGAACCTGAATGACTCCACTGCAGTCACAGTGCTGTTCATGATGGTGAGTGGGGGGAGTGCAGGGAGGTTTCTCCTGAAGTCCACGATCATCTCCACAGTTTTGAGCGTGTTCAGCTCCAGGTTGTTGAGACCGCACCAGACAGCCAGCTCCTTAACCTCCTATCTGTAAGCAGACTCGTCACCGTCCTAAATGAGGCCGATGAGTGTGGTGTCGTCTGCAAACTTCAGGAGCTTGACAGAGGGGTCTTTAGATGTGCAGTCGTTGGTGTACGGGAGAAGAGCAGTGGGGAGAGAACACAGCCCTGAGGAGCTCCGGTGCTGATGGTGCGGGTGTTGGATGTGAGTTTTCCCAGCCTCACTAGCTGCCAGTGGTGGTCAGTAATGGAGTAGCTTTACTTCGTTACTGTACTTAAGTACATTTTTAAAGTATCTGTACTTTACTGGAGTAGTTTTATTTTGAGTAACTTTTACTTTTACTTCACTACATTCCAAATCATAAGATCATACTTTTTACTTCACTACATATCATAAAACATCGTTACTCCTTGTAATATATCACGTGCTCTGAGACGCAGAAGCGGTGTCTGATTCAAGAACAAACTGATTCTTTTCAATGAACCTTTTAAATCGGTTCGCAAATCGCACTAAACTATTCATTCACGAATAAGAATGATCCGATTGCAGCTGTTCTCGAGTCGACAACTCACTGATTCAAATGAACCGTTTAGTGCGAGTCTCCAGTGAACTAAATTCACAAGACCCGGGAGATCTTGTTAGCGCACACACATCTGATTCTGTTAAAAGTCAGTTACTAATGTCGATTTTAGGATTAATTATTGTAACTGAAAACCATATTTAGGTCAAAACTGTCAGTTGTTTGTGAACTAAATCTGCTGTAAAGAGTGATCTATTTAAGCTCACTGAAATGCTTGAATGCAGACACATCAACATCAGTGTTTAGGTAAAAAAGGAAACATTAAACTAACACAGATTAAATTAAAAACTCATGCACAGTCAAATTCTCCGCTGCCGTAACGTTAACAGTTTTATTAAAACGCTACCTGTGATGTCTGTTTTTATATTGTTTATCAACAGTATAAATGTTTATATTGTTTGGATTAACTAGCCGAGTAGACCGATATGATTGTTTATTCATAACCATACTGAAAATAAGTAAATATTGGTAGCTGATGCTAACTGTCTAGCTAACAAGCTTGCTGGTGCTAAGATGAGGTAATTTCTAGATTTAAAGTCCAAATATTTTTATTCAACCACCTAGATAGATTGCATCTGGGGAAAATAGAAAGGATGTAATGTTCAGAACTGTAATGATCAAAGTGGGAAGTGATGCCCTCTGGGGGCATTTGGCCAGGATGTTTTTACACCACAACAAGGTTTTGAGAACAAAAAAAATCATTATGAAAATATAATTATATTTTCCTTAAAATGTTCTTCCTAACTTCAGGCTTTATTCTCACGTCATATATAACTGTGATGTTCTGCAAAAGAACAAGTTTTAAAACACTTTTTTCTTACTGGTGAAGATCAGATGTTTTCTCTCAGGTACACTCAGGTACAGTGTAAGCTTCACAGTGAACATTACTACATCACTCTCGTCAACATAGTCCGTATCAACAACAAAAATATATCTAGACTCTAGATAATATATCTAGTGGTTGTTTTGGGAAAATCCCAGGCATTTTGAACAGTAGTATTATAAAAATATGTGCTAATATAAAATTATATTAAGTAGTCTATATAAAATTGTAGTACTATAAAATCAGTACTTTTTTAGTTAAGTACATAAAAAATCGAGTACGTTTGTACTTTCACTCGAGTAAAATTGAAAAAGGAGTACTTTTACTTTTACTGGAGTAATATTTTTTTATACGTATCTGTACTTTTACTCAAGTACTTGATTTGTGTACTTCGTCCACTGCTGCTGCCTGTCTGTCAGGAAACTGTTGATCCACTGACAGACGGAGGTGGGCACGGAGAGCTGAGTTAGTTAATAAGCAATGAATATCATTAAATGACAATTAACATGAAGTTAAGTGTCTAAAAACAATACATTTAGTTCAAAAACAATATATTCTTAAAGGCGTCATCAGATGCTACATGAACTTTAACATGTTGTTTGAACTGAAATGTGTGTTGGCATTGTGTGTACATAACCACCCTATAATGATAAAAATCCACCCAGTGTTTTTATTTTTAATCTCGATAAATCATTTCCCCTTTCTTATATCAAGCCATTCTCAGACGTCCATCTGTGTGACGTCACACAGACCCAGGCCCCTCCCACGATTGTTGATCGACACTAGGGCTTTACCTTAGACCCGCCCTGAGTAACTGTCATCAGTCTGCCATTGTTTCACCGCCGGAGCAGATGTAGACAATAATGTTTCCAAAGCGATTGAGGTGTTCCATTGTTGGATGAACATAGCAGTCGTCATTTACTCCCTACATCTGAGCTGTTGAAGACGCAGTGGATTATCTTTGTTTCTGAAGGGAATGCGCCCCGATCTACCTAAATGTGTCTATTTTCGTGCAAATCATTCGTGAATTTATGAATCTTTGCAAATTGCCTTTCCTAATAACGTGCTTGTTAGCAAGTTCCGCGGCTAAATTAAACCGTCTCATGAGAATGGCTCGTCACCCCACGGAGGGAGATGGGCGGGGCAAGCAGAGCTCACTAAAACGGGTTGCTGAACACAGAGCTGTTTTTGACAAGGTAAAAGGGGGTTGTTTACAATACCATTGAGAAATTTTAACCAAAATATGTTATTAAGACTCAACTTGTGGAAAATGGGAATCTGATGAGCCCTTTAAGGGCTTACTAGGGCTCACTATCTTTCTAAATGTCAGCTGAAAATAACAAAATAACAAAAGCCCCGTAAAGCTAGATCTCTACAGGACCGAGCGCAGAGCGGATAAATCTTGATAGGCAACATGTCAAGGCTTTGTGTTGCAGCTGTAAAAGGCTGCACATGTGCACAGATAGACTGTCAGCACAGGTTACAGATGCTCTGCTCGTGAATTGGTGACAAGCATGCCGTGGGTTCATTAACAGCTTGAGTGGTTTCTGTCTCCTCCCGCGGGCGCTGCAGTCCAGCTCTGCTGTGTCCACTGCAGAACCAGTGCAGTTCCTCTATCAGATCTCTGCATGATGCTGCTGTGGAGCAGTTCCCCTCCGATACGAGACCAGCATCAGCTGCCTTTCAACAATGAGATCACAACTGTAAATAACTACACTTACTGAAACAGCTTACACTAAAGCCTTTGCATACTAATTTTAGTTTAGCCACGCCATCGTTTTCAGAAGTCTCCGTTTTGGTCCGTTCACACTGAAACGCAACCCCGGAGTTTTCAAACTAAAACGGGGTCTGCAGCGTTTTCAAAAGTCTCCGTTTTCGAGGGTCAAAAACGCCGGAGTAGTGTAAACGATAGGCGTAACCGTAGAAAAAGTTATGCATTTTAAAACTAAAACACACTAGTGTAAACGGGGCCTCAGAGTCCTGAAGTTTGTCCAGCACTGAATGGAGGGTCAGGGGTCACCACTTGAGGAAGCCAAAGGACTGTTAATATCAGCTGATGGAGAGAGACACAGAGAGAGAGGCAGAAGTGAAGAGAAAGGAGTGCCACACACACACACACTCTCTATGAACCATAAGAATCCAGCACAACAGCAGCTCTGTTAGAGAGATTCTCTTCAGAATTGGTTTTGTGGTAAACATGAGGTGCAGTAATTGTGAATGACAAGGACTTGTTTGTTTGAGAGAGAGTGTCCTGTGTGAGTGAGAAGGTTTACAGGGATGAAGACTGACAGGAAGACATTGTTTTGGTCAGAAGGAAAGTGTTCCTTTGTTTTAAAGCAGAGACTTGATAACCCTTGCAGCTGGCTGTTATCACGTGCATCTGTGCTGTGAGTTCATGACCTAGAAAAACATCTTTGACAAGATGAACTGAGGGTTTGGTAAATCAAGGAACCAAATGGTTATTATAATTTATTTATTTACATTTTTACACACACTTTCATTAGTGATTCTCAGAACCAGTGTTATTTTGGTATAACTTAGATACTGGTATAGTTTTAATTAATATTTTGGATAAATATATTTTCCTGTTTTATTTTTGTTTTAATTAAAATTTTAGTGATTTGTTTTTAATATGTCATTTTAATTTTTTGAAATTTTAGGAAATGTCGCATTTATATATATTTTATTACTTCATTGAAAGTTTATTTTATTTCAGGTTATGTCCATGACAGATGTTTAACAAATACACAAAGAAGATTTGCAGAAGGATTTTGTTTCATGAATTGATACTTTAAATAATAAACAAAATAAAAGGTGAAATAATAAATATTAAAATCCAAAACAAAACTATTTTTAACCATTTTTTAAAAAACATTTTCAAGTATTTTAGCTTAGTATATATTTTCCTCAAAATACTATAAGTATCATTAATGGATTAATTAATGAGCTGTAATTGTTAATCAGAATCAAAAATAAATATTGTTTATTTCAATTTAAATAAATAATTTATCTGTATACAGTGATCTAGTAATTATCTAGCAGTTGTTTTGTATTTAATAAATTATGGCAGCTACATAATTACTGCATAATTTAGAAATTATCTACATGAAAATTATTTATTGTTTATTTATTTTTTATATATATATATTTATTTTCATGCCCATAGCACAGCGGCGCTGTGTGTCGGCGCACTCCCCAGCTATCAGTGCCTACTTGAATTCTGCTAATATTTACAGTCATATTAAAGGCACATGATGTAAAAATGCGTATTATTCTTGGACAATGGAACCGATAATTTTAGATACACAGTTATGTATTTAGCCTTGGTCTTCAGACTGATTTGGACTAAAGAAGGGTATGTTCAGAGCATCAGAAGAGCATGTTCAGAGTGTGACAGAACGCTGTGTCTCTGCTCGAATCCGTATAGACTGTGACACAAGTGCTGTTCAATTATTCATCACATGGAGTAAACAGAGATAAGCTGCTGAACACAGACTGGGACGGGGTTTGATAACGGCTCCCGCTTGACTTCACTCAGACATGACACCACGCGAGGCCTGCGGGGATGTGTCTCTGTCCCAGCTGATTCCTGGAATCACTCTGAATGAATGGCAAACAGAATGGAGTCTTGTTGTGTCATCCTCATGTGGCCATAGAGATTTATGTTAATGTGGCCATAATAGTTATGAATGTGGCTTCTCATGCAATCATGGGTGTGCCATAGTCATTTCATACTGTTTTGTGAGAAATTATACTTTACAGAGACGTCCTGATTAAATGAATAATTATGTTAATGTGGCCATAATAGTGACCAAAGTCCTGATTTACTGAAGCATTTTGTTTGTGAGAAATTCTGTTTTACAGAGACGTTATGGTGGCATGCTTAGTAGTTTAATTTGCTCTGTTCATAAGATTTATACAAATGTTTAAAATGAGGTACTCTGATATCTCACGCCGTAAACTAATTGTACTGAATGTGCACTTGTAGTGTACTTCAATTCTTAAATGTATATTTAAAAAAAGTATTTGTAGATAGTATATTATTAATGAAATAAAATGCCACTTAAGTGAAGTACTTTGATTTTAACACTTAACACTTTAAAACTATATTTTAAGGTTTCCTTGTTTACTTAAAATACCAATAAATTATGCATAATTACATGCAAGTAATCCTAAACCAAACCCTAATCCTAAACCATATCGTAAGTACATTATAGTAAGTTAATTATATAACTCAATACTTAAATGTATAATTACACTGTAACAAGGACACCTCAAAATAAAGTGTAACACACTTATGTACACTTTGTAATATTATTTATAAAAAAGAGTACTTATTACAGAAATAATACACTTTAAAAGAAATGTCTTATGTTTGAACTTAATGTGATGTTTTCGGACACTTGTTAATTGCAGTTTAATTTAATTTATATTAAATGCATATAGCTGGACTTTTGAGTATTTTTGACCAACTTAAGTACGTTTATATGTCATTATTTCTATTGTCCTAAATATTGATATTGAAAAATGCATGGTTAAAGTTACAGCTGAATGCATTCATGATAAACTAAAATATACTTTAATGTCATTTCTATTCGAATGGTCATTATTATGTTGTGCATTTAAATATATCTGTAATTACACATTTGTGATGATGAAGTAATTTGTTAGACTCGTTGTGCAAAAAAACAACAACAACAACAACAAACAAACAAAAAAAGTCTTAAAACCATAATCTTTTTAGCTGTTGAAAATACTTGTGTTCTAATAATTTTGGCCACCACTGTAAATGTACATTAAATGTAATACTGAACACACCACATATAAAATTATAATCAAGTACTTTACATGTGCTTTAGTATGTTAGTCAACATATCAAAATAAGTGTACTTCTTTAAAACATGACAAATGATTATTAAAAAATAGTGATTTAAAATGTACTTAAAGTAAATGCACTTGTAAAGTAAAACTTTTATTTTGACATTATTACAAAGTGCACTTAAGTGTGTTAATAAACATTGCAATGAAAGTGAACTCTTTATGTGCACTTAAGTAGCTTTTATTTCATTAATATTTTATTAATAATTTAATTAATGTTTAAATATACTTTTAAGACTTCAAGTACACTACAAGTGCACATTCAAAATAGTTTATTTTTTTGTGGTTTAAATGTGAATAAAGCCTGATATAACTTTTTGAACATTTTAAGCTACTTTACATTTTAAGCTATTTATGATAGAGCTGTTGTCAGATGTTAGGGAAACTGAATTTTGACACAAATTTGGTCTTTCTCTATTCAAGTAGATGGAGCCGCACTAGATCTGTTACTGTACCTATAGAAGACAGCTGACTGGGGGAATTACAGTAGTGAACTGACTCGATTAGGGACTTAAATGCACACCTTACAACTTCCAAACTCATAACTAGGACTTCAAAAAGCAGTTAAAGCAGTAGCCTATAAGGGGCCATTTACACAACAACATTATCAGCCAAAAACTGTAAACTTTTTATGCGTTTTGACTTTTCGAAAACATGACTTCAAAGTGCAAGTTTTTGAAAACAGCACCGTTAATACAGCGTTTCTGGATGTTTTTGCGGATATGTGTAAATGCAAATTGTTTAATGGTGGCGTCACAGCGTGTTAGGTATCTGGATGGGTTTTTAAAGCGGCGAACAAAAACACAACCCAAACATGTGTAAAGTGCAAATTTGTAACGTTTTCTTTGCAAAATGTGGATTTACTCGTGTATATGTGGTGAAACTTTTTAAATACGTAAATATTAGATGCTGTGGAGTTGTACAGTGGTGTTACACCCCTGTTTTTGACTACACCATTGTTGTGTAAACGTAGCCTAAATATTAGATGCTGTGGAGTTGTACAGTGGTGTTGTTTGTCTGCTAGTGGACAGGTGGCTGTTAGATGAGGAGTGCAGTGCAGTCAGCAGCGCTTTACACCCTTTAATCAGTGCCATCAATGATCAAGTAATTAAACTGATTAATTATGTCATCTGTTAAGGCTGAGTCTCAAACAATTGACAGTTTTTTTCTTTAGATTGTGTATGTGATAAAGACCAAACACCAAGAAAAGAACAAAAGGTGTACTTTTAGGATCTTCATCCATCAGGACAGTCGCCTTACTAAAGGCTCACTAACGTCCTGTTCATGACTTGTCTACTCGGTCTATAAATGGTTTTAGATGTCTCTCTACTGGGGAACCTGTATGTTAACTTGACTAAATTAGTTTCTTTTGTTAATAAGCAGGAGAGCTCTGCTCAGAGTGGCAGGTTACAGGGCAAAAGGGTTTTGTTTGAGGCTTTACGTGGATTTACTGGAGTCTGGGGGTCGTCTGCCATACTCGGGACAGACAGTTTAAATGTGGCTTTTTAAGTTTACTGAGCCCGAGGGTCTCGTCTTGTGTGCCCTTCCCTGTGGAACAGGCACACACGCGCACACACACACACACACACACACACACACACACACACACACACATGTCAGTGGACTGTGGGCACATGGGCATTTTGTAGGCTGTCTGAATGAGCAGTTTTCATTTGTGCGTGACTCATTCATCATTATTTTTTATTTGATTTCTTATGTATTTTTACAAAAATATATAATTAAATGCCAGATTTCTGCAGTCATATTGCATGCATTATTAAATGTTAAAAATTCATAAATGATCCATATTATTTCTTTAATATTTTTTTAAAACAATGTAAAAAAATTTTTTTTTTTTTTTTTTTTTTTTTTTTTTTATGCTTTTTCGGATTTATTTACTTTTTATTCACTGTGTGATGTGTTCAGTCATCAGAGATGACAATTATTTTTGATACTCAATGAAAATTAATTGAAGTAAACACACACCTGGAATTATCAATTTTTCTTTTATGCCAAAAATCATTAGGATATAAAGTAAAGCTCATGTTCCATGAAGATATTTTGTGAATTTCCCACCGTAAATATATCAAAACATCATTTTTGATTAGTATGAATTGCTAAGGACTTAATTTGGTTAACTTTAAAGGCGATTTTCTCAATATTTTGATTTTTTTTTACAGAATCCAGATTTTCAAAAAGTTGTATCTCAACCAAATATTGTCATATCTAACAAACCATACATCAGTGGAAAGCTTATATATTTAGCTTTTAGATGATGCATAAATCTCAATTTAAAAAAAAACTGACTCATATGACTTTTGACATATGATTTGTGGTCCTGGGTCACCTATAAGAAAAATATTACAGTTTATCTTGATTGCTAACAAACAAACTGATTCATTTGGTTCAAAGAGTTTTGCTTGTTGTGTTTGGACAAATGGTGCGTACATGTTTGTGTAAAAACCCCTAAAAGGATTGAAAAGCTACAATTGCTTTTTTCCCCACATATTGTTAAGTGTTGGTTGGTGGTATTAATTATTATAAAAACATTTGAGAGTTTTGTGTACAGTGTTTTGAGAAAATCCTTTGCGTGATTTGTAATTTGTATGTGTTAACTCTTTTGAGAACAGTGACCTGAGTTTGGAGAAATGTGTCACATTGATTGAGAAAAACTGTAATGTTGTGTGAATTGAATGTAAAATGCTTTGCCATCTGCTGGCAGCACATGTAATTACATCTTGCACAGACGCCTGACAGGATATGAGCTCTGAGCCGCTTGCAGTCATAGATAAACTCATTATTGCAATGTCATAGATAAACATCTAATATCTGTCATGGCAAATATCATCTGCGCTTTCGAAACCCTCGCAGGTTTATCTTCACAACCAGCGGTTTTTATTTGAACACGCTCACTGCGTCAAGTGGTTTCAAGCTGTCATATTTTTATGCCGCCGAAAACCAATAAAGATGCAATAGCTAAAGTGGAGAGATGAAAGTTATTACCAAAATATATTTTCTGCTTGCCACTCGGTTGCTTCAAAGAATATATAATAGACCAGGACCATTTTCTTTCAAACGAACCCAAACAATGAAGATTGCTTTAGCATGCTGGGGACAGTCAGCGCAGCTCTTGATGGCTTGATTATAAGGCCGCTGAATGGCTGTTGATTGGGGTGTTAATTGTTGCGGAGGCGTAATGTTGGTCACATGGTTATGATGGGTGGGTTAAGTAGGACAATAAACAGCTTTCTCTGCTCTGAAGCTGATCTCTTACTCTGTGTCTGACAACCAACATCATCTCTCATACACAACTTTTGGATTCGAAGGCACCCATTATCAAACATAATATTCATAGGCTCCCTGATATTGGCAGTTTATGGTATTTCTGCTGGAATGAAGTCAAAGCTTCTTGATTTCAGAATTTTTGGAATAACAGAAACTGGAAAATCACAGGAAATAACAGAAATAAGCTAATGATAAAATACATTATTTATTTAATAATATATATATATTATTATTATTATATAAATGATTATATTTATAATAGTTATATTCATTTCTGTGTGTCAACAAATATATAGTTTTTACTTAATTTAATCATATAAACACAAAAGAGATATATATATATATATATATATATCAAATAAATAAATTAAATTTAAGTATTTAAACACATTAGAGGTAAACTGAAAATTATTAATAATATAACAGTTTTATATAACAGAAATAATACTAAAATTTTGTTAAGAATTTTTTTAACACTTTAATATTATAACATATAGAGAAATTGATTTTGAGATTAAAAAAAACTTATTGAGAAGGGAAACATTTATATTATTTATTTAGTTTAATTTTATTGTGTATTATTTCTGTTATATAATACTGTTATATAATAAATGATTTTCAGTTTATGTGTTTTTCAGTTTTAATTTGAAGTTTTTTAATTTCTTCTGTGGAACACAAGGGAGATATTTCGAAGAAATATTGGTAATGAAACAACACTGGAGTCTGTGGACAAAACAATTCTCAAAAAAATTTTTTTTTATGCACAGATGAAAGAAACAATATTAGTAATAACCTAAACAACCACCTAGCAAACACCTGGAACATGAGCAATTATTATAAAATTATGTAATGAAATTTTTTTAGAATGATAAAAGTTTATAAAAATTCTTCATCATTCACTGCCTGTGATTTCCCACAATCCTGTGTGTGCGGTTCGACAGTTTGATGAAAGAATACAAATGGTGTCTGAAGCTGTTGTGAGAAGTGTTTTTTATGATTGCATATTTCTTAATAGAAACTGATTGTCGTCATCTCTCACTTGTCTAAATGTTATCAGATGGGACATTTAGTGCTTCAGAAGTTTAAACAAAAAGCCTTAATTACCAAAAAGCACATTGCACACAGATTTCTAACTCTCTTGTTTTTATGAGTCATTATCGGTGTCATTAGATTTGAAGACATGAACAGTGTTGTGGTGTTTCCAGATGACAGTCTGAGTAATAACAGCACAGCTCTGTGATCCGCTCAAGATGACGGACTGTAATTTCAACACGCTGCACTTTTCCACACACTCCCATCAGAACTATAAATCCCTCCTTTTCTAAAAACCCTGCTAATAAAATGCAGTGGGATGGGTGTAGTTGGTCAAAGCTTGGCCTAATTCTCAGAAACGCAACAGTTGTTATGTATTCTCCACGGCTGATGAAGTAATGGTGAGGCATGAGGCTGGGTTCACCTCTCCTGTCCTGTTTCACACAGACATCGTGTCGTAACACGTCGAGTCAGGCAAGCAGAGCGAGCATCTGTCTTCCCTCGTTAGAATCATCTGCATCCAAAAATATTTCTGAACGTCAAAGACAGATGTGTTGCGTTACGGAATATATTCTTCAAATACTCTGGCTGTTCTTCTCTTCATTATAATATCAGCGCAGTTCAGTATCACTGACATTTCTCACTTTATGCCCCCAAAATTTCCAAATAAACCCAAAAAAAATACACAATAATACATTAAATAAATTCATTAAAGAATTTATATGAATTGCGTTTTAATAAATTTAATAGTGATGCACCGTAACACTGAAACTGGAATTAAAGCCGCCTCTTGATATTTTAGCCAAATATATTCAATATGTAATTAATACAACGACAGATTTAGACTTTTAGAAGTCCATACAGAAGCCCATATTAACCTGTTTTAGATCATCCACTGCACAAAACAGATGCTGATATAGGCCTACATTTAAGTTAAATGGGTCTTTAAAAGTCTTAATTGTTCCAAATGAAGGCCTTAAAACGAATTAAACCAAATCAACACAATCAACATCATCCTCACTATTTTTCCAATACAAACAACAATGCACTGCAACCCAATGAATATCTTCCTCAGTATTTTGTCTTGTTTTCCAATACAAATGTCTAAACCAAAATAGGAGAAACTGAACAAAGTGTATGCTTGAAACAGGAAGAAATGTTTGTCTGTGGAGTATAAAGACTTGTTTTCCCATTGGATTCAATAGATTTTTCTGAGGCTGTTGCCAGATACTGTTTTTTATTCATAAACGCACTTCTTTTTGATCATTTTCACAGAAAACCGGACTGTCATTTCGTCATTTTGCTGTGTTTTGATTTAAGAATCTTTACACATTTGAACTGGAAAACAAGACAATAATCTGAAGAAGAAGAAGAGCGTTTTTTTTTGTGTGTGTGTTTTCAGTGTGATCTTTTTTTAGTGTGATCAGAAGATACAGTAAAAGTTATTTCCATATTCTAGTTAAGCTTTTTTTTTTCTTTCTTTTGGTAAAATGAATTTAAAAGTAAGATCTGCTGGAAATACAACTAATTTTCTGCTCATTTATAAATCAGAATATTGTGCTCCCTTCAATTTGATCCTCAAAATTTTCCTTACTTGGTTTTAAAAAAAGAGCTTAAAGGGATAGTTCACCCAAAAAATGAGAATTAGCCCATGATTTATTCACCCTCAAGGCATCCTAGGTGTACATGACTTTCTCCTTTCAGACGAATCCAATTGGAGTTATATTTAAAACGTCCTGGCTCTTCCAAGCTTTAGAATAGCAGTGAATGGGGGATATTCAATAGTCCAATAGAATTAAAACAAACTGCATCCATCTATAATAAACTGTGCCTCTCAAGAGAAGACAATTTGATGTGTGAAACAGGAGATTTACTGAAGGCAAAAGTCTTAATTAATAATTACTTTGCATTTAATCCCACTGCTGTTTCAGAGAAAGATGTAAAGAGCTATAACATCTGATGTTTGTTTCCGGCGGCTGGTCAAACCCAGTAAACATTGAATCCCACAGATGTTTTTGTAGAGCTATAGGATTGTTACATATCTCATTTGGTGTCTAGCAGTAAAGGAGGGGCGGCAGCAGTGTTTGGGACACGTGGACAGGCCGCAGAAAGCGATGTGGCTGAGGCCGGTTTACTTTTGGAAGCAAAATGACAGGACTGCATGTGTGTGTGCGAACAAATCTGTCCTTTATGTTTCAAAAAAAGTGCAGCAAAATGGTGAGCTAAAATCGTGGCTGGCAGTGCATCCGAGGGCTGAGTCCCACAAACCTCAGCTCTTTCCTTCACTGCCTGGCTGCCCTCCCAGAGTCTCCGGCTCCAACCTCAGCGAACAGAAATTCTGCAGGGGCGCAGAGGAGACTCCACGCACATGGGGAACGTAGTCAAAACGCATATCACCTACTTGTCGATCTTGTATGAGGGAGCAAAGATTAGGAGCTGGTGAAAGAACGCTCTGTCTAGAGTTTGACCCAGACTAGGTTTGGTTGCGTAAGACGGGGCGACCCGGTGGCAGTGTGGCCATGGCTTGGGGTTTAATGTGTGGGCTGGAAGCTCTGCTCACTTTCATATGGCAGATCGTTGTGTGGATGATCCGGAGGTGTTACCTGCAGAGGATGAGGTCATGTCAGCAGTGCTTACACACCTGCTTCTTCCTGAGCCACGTCTATCAGGTACTGGCTCTTTTGTATCAGCTCGAGGTTGGAGTTGCAATGATTTTAGTGTTTGAGAGCTCTGCGTGAGATTTGCCACGGTCTGTTTTGGATTCTGTATTGAGTATTTGGTCTGCGTTTCATTTCAGTTGTGTCAAAGTCTGCTATTTAAAGTCTTATTTTAATATGAACCCATAATGAACTCAATATGACATCAAGTTTTTCAAGGATGAAACATCTCATCTATTCACAATTACAGCACTATACTCTGACTTTGGCAAAAAAAAAAAAAAAAAAAAAAAAAAAAAAAGAAAAAAAAAAAAAAAAAAAAAAAAAAAAAAAAAAAAAAAAAAAAAAAAAAGTCTAATTTTATCTCTAAGAAAATTTTAGCAGAAACATCTGAGACAACCCTAGTGAAAAATAAATATACTAAAATGTATTTAAAATATGTGTATTTTATGTTAAGTATACTACAAATACATTTACATATTTAAGTGCTTAATAATATATATATATTTAGTGTACTAATCTGGTATACTTAAAGTTTGCTAAATCAGAACAACTAATTTTATGCTTAATGCACTTTATTTGTGAGGAATTAGTGCTGAGGTCCAACTAAAGATATAATGAAGTATATTTGATTGTGCTTAAGTGGAACTGTTGCAAGTATACGTTAAATATCTTGCTTTTAAAGACTGATATTATTCAAAGATCATACAATCCTCATCAATAATGACATTAAAACACATTTTAGGCTTAATATTAAAGGGATAGTTCACCCAAAAATCAAAATTATGTCATTAATGACTCACCCTCATGTCGTTCCAAACCCGTGAGACCTCCGTTCATCTTCGGAACACAGTATAAGATATTTTAGATTTAGTCCGAGAGCTTTCTGTCCCTCCATTGAGAATGGTATGTACGGTATACTGTCCACGTCCAGAAAGGTAATAAAAACATCTTCAAAGTAGTCCATGTGACATCAGAGGGTCCGTTAGAATTTTTTGAAGCATCGAAAATACATTTTGTTCCAAAAATATCAAAAACTACAACTTTATTCAGGATTGACTTCTCTCCCGGGTCTGTTATGAGCGCGTTCACAACACACCAGTGTAGTGATATCCGGTTCACGAACGAATCACTCGATGTAACCGGATCTTCTTGAACCAGTTCACCAAATCGAACTGAATCATTTGAAACGGTTCGCGTCAACAATAGGCATTAATCCCACAAAATGACTAAGCTGTTAACTTTTTTAACATGGCTAACACTCCCTCTGAGTTCAAATAAACCAATATCCCGGAGTAATTCATTTTGTGACTCAAACAGTACACTGACCTGAACCGAGCCAGATAACGAACGAAACATTGACTCGTTCTCGAGTCAAGAACCGGTTGCATCGGTTTTCGGATCACCGGTAGTGAGGGGGAAGTTCTGTTTCTTCTCTGCGAATCGGTTCTTTCGGACAGTTTGATTCAATAAACCGGTTGCCGAAAACGGTTCACCAGTTCTTTTGCGCTCGACGTAATGACTTCATTGGCGATGATTGCCCTTGATTCAAGCCTTCGGTTTACCCGCGCTCATAACATTAGCACAGAATCGGTTCAGAATCAATCACCAAAAGAACCCAGTTCGGTTCAGACGCGCTGTGTGTCAGTCTGAATCACGCATGCGCAGTATCATCAGCTCCTCGGTTCTCGAATCGGACGCGTCCGACAGAAACGGTTCTTGACTCGAGAACGAGTCAATGTTTCGTTCGTTATCTGGCTCGGTTCAGTCAGTGTACTGTTTGAGTAAATTAATTACTCCGGGATACTGGTTTATTTGAACTCAGAGGGAGTGTTAGCCATGTTAAAAAAGTTAACAGCTTAAGTCATTTGTGGAATAATGCTTATTGTTGACGTGAACCTTTTCAAACGATTCAGTTCGATTTGGTGAACTGGTTCAAGAAGATCCGGTTACATCGAGTGATTCGTTCGCAAACCGGATATCACTAAACTAGTGTTGTGAACGCGCTCATAACAGACCCGGGAGAGAAGTCAATGCTGAATAAAGTCGTAGTTTTTGATATTTTTGGACCAAAATGTATTTTCGATGCTTCAAAAAATTCTAACGGACCCTCTGATGTCACATGGACTACTTTGAAGATGTTTTTATTACCTTTCTGGACGTGGGACAGTATACCGTACATACATTCTCAATGGAGGGACAGAAAGCTCTCGGACTAAATCTAAAATATCTTATACTGTGTTCCGAAGATGAACGGAGGTCTCACGGGTTTGGAACGACATGAGGGTGAGTCATTAATGACATAATTTTGATTTTTGGGTGAACTATCCCTTTAAGTTGTACTCCAAATAAAGTTGAATTATATTTTTATATCAGTAAGTCTCGATCGATATGGCGACAAATATGTTAATAGATTTGAACTATACTATACAATAAGATCTGTGTGAGTAAACATGTTCCATACCAAAAATCAGCTATGAAAATGAGTCTACTAATAAAACATAAAGTACACTGTAAAAAAAATTATGTAAAATTTATGGTAAAAAACCGGCAGATGTGGTTGCTAGAATTTTACCGTAAAAATACGGTAGCAACATTTTAGGTTTTACGGTTTTAACTTACATTTACGGATAAAATGTTACAGTTTTTCTCAAATACAAAAACACAATATACCAACCTATTGAAGTACTGAAAACTGTTTTGTATCTTTGTAATACACTGATAACAACCAAATGCAGGTGGTGATGAGAAAGTCACGTGAAGAACCAAAGCCCATCACAAGCAGCTTTTAAATAATAACATATATAGAAGGTGCACAGTGTCATTCACACAAACACTAAACACCATCATGGTGACACACATGAAACTAAAATAATGCAATAAACATTCATTTAACAACATTAGGTGTAACACACAACCATAATATACAAAACTGATAAGAAAAAAACTATGAAGAAACATAGTTATTTAAAAAAAAAAAAAAACTTAAAATTTGAAATTTAATGCAGGGAATTCTGGAAATGTCAATTTACGGTTATTCACCTCATATAGGGGAATTTATGTTAACCATTTAACAGGTTTTAACTGTAGTATTTTTACAGTCTTTTACTGCTAAATTCACGGTCATTTTTTACAGTGTATTATGCTCCACATTTATCGTGACAAAAGATTGTATCATATTCTGAATTCATTTGGCGTGGACTTTTACAAGAACACCTCAATAGTTACATGAAATTATACATCATCTCCACCACAGCATATTGTAAACAGACATTTTTGGTGTTGGTTGGTTTATAGCACAGAGTCTTCGAGACGAGATGAAAAACAAAGCAATTTTGTGCTGTTTTTGTGGTTACATACGATTCTACTGGTTTGTAAACAGATGTTTCATCTATTTAAAAATGCACCAACTTCATTTCTTGGTCCAGCATCCTGTTGTTATTTTCAGTGACAGAAAAATAACTAGTTTCTGGTTTGTTCTGCACACCAAATGTGTGCTTGTCCACAATAATCTATGTGCATGGCTTCTGGTGCAAAGCAAATTAAGACTTTTGCCTTCTGGTGCAGTTCTTTTGGAGAAAAAATATATATTCACAATTAACACTTTGATGCATAAACAAAACAATAAATACATTTTGTTAAAATAATTATTTTAGCATTTATTTAGACCTACACTTTTAACACCTGAATTATGTTTATTTGCCACTTTGTCACACATAACATACACATATCACTGATAACCGATAATGCTGAAATTAAACTGTCTGTAGTGCAACTGTAGTGAATTGTAGTGAATGTGACCAAATAAATGAAAATAAAACTAACAAAATAAAATCACACAGGTACAGTGCTTACATGCCTCACAAATGACAACTACAGGTTTGTGCTCTTTGCACACAGGCCTGACACTGGGAACACCAGCTGCTGACTTGTCTGTCTTTGGCAGCTGAACAGATCCTGCACCTCTACCTTTTCGATTGACCCTCCTGTCTGATGTATACCTCTGGCCGGGTGGTGGCTGTGTGTTGATTTTTATCCCACATCTTCCCATTGTCTCTGTAACATGGTTTTGAAGGTGGGGTGTGCCCTCCAAATGCCTCTTCATATGTGGCACGACAAGCTCTTTGACCAGCTCCTTGACGACTAACCGTCATGCATTGGTCACACCATACATGTAATCAGGGTGTTGTGTTGTATACTGAAGTTGGTGTAGCCCAGGGGTGGAAAACGTCTGTCCTGGAGAGCCTCAGTCCTGCAGAGTTTTGCTCCTGCCTTGATAAAACTCACCAGCCTGTAGCTGTCTAGTAACCCTTAGACCTTGTTTAGCTTGTTCAGGTGTGTTTGATTAGGGCTGGAACTGAAATCTGCAGAACTGTGGCACTCCAGGTCCAACATTGGCTGCCCATGGTGTAGGCAATGAGGGTGAAGCAATGAGTCAAAAACACAATATTTATGGTCTATCTGCAATAATAAATGATAGAAAAACATTTATATCAGAGATTCGACAAAGAAACACTCATCCATTACTGAAATAACATGGGAAATGAAAAAATAAATAAAAATAAGGATTTGTGATGATCAGTTAATTGAGGAATTCCTGGAATTCTGAGTGATGAAATTTAGCCTGGGTGCCAGCCCGAACCCCGCCCACAACATTTTTTGGACGGGAAGTTCGGTCTGGACTCGATCCATTGAGGAGTAATTATGCTCGGCTCCCAGAAGGCCGAGCCAATCAAATTGCCAGGGCGGGCTTTAATTGATGATGGACAGGCTATCTGCGGTTACGTAAGATAGGGCGTCTTGGAAGGGGTAGGCTCACGATCTCTTTTCTCTGAGGCCTCAGATGAACACGCTACTTCAGCCTTGTCTCTTTCGTCGTCTTTCCATTTTTTAAAGTTATTCAAGTCGCGTTGCAACCGTGTAATAAAGTTGAGACAGGGCCGACAAATGCGATAAGATTTATTTTCATTATTGTCGAGATCTAATCCTAAACAGAGAACTCGTTCGTATACATGCACCTTTTGTGTTTCTCTCAAAAATGTTATTCGTTTACACTCATTACTTTCCTACTTCCAGTTCCAGCGTGCGTACGTGCAGTTGAACTCTGTTAACAACTATGCGTCGCTCAACATACGTCACTTACTGCGTTGCTCTTGATTGGTTGTAGGTCTATCCAATTGAGTGCAGAGTTTTTTTTTTTTACTGGTTCAGTTAAGACACGCCCCGATAATTCAAGTGCAATGTAGCAGTATCAGACTCACATTCTGCCTAGAATATGAGTATGACGAAGTCAGGCTAGATGAAATTAATTTCTTGCAAAGATATAGAAAAAAAATAAACTTAGTCAGGTCACTTTAGACCAGGGGTGCCCAAACTCGGTCCTGGAGGGCCACTGTCCTGCAGAGTTTAGCTCCAACTTGCATCAACACATTTGCCTGCCAGATTCTAGTATGCCTAAGACCTTTATTAGCTGGTGCAGGTGTGTTAAATTGGGGTTGGAGCTAAACTCTGCAGGACAGTGGCCCTCCAGGACCGAGTTTGGACACCCCTGTTTTAGACCCATGTTCTGCATCAAAGGGTTAAAAAAAAAAAAAAAAAAAACTTTGAACTCTGTAATGTTCAGCCCTAAAACATTTAGAATGTAACAGGATTTTGAAAGATAAATGTCATGGGATATTTATTTATTTGGTTGGTTGGTTGACTGTTTTGTTTCATTGTTTGTTTGTTTGGTTAGTTGATTGGTTATATGGTTGATTAGCTGGTTGGTTGATTGTTTATATGGTTGTTTGTTTGATTGGGTTGTTTGTTTATTTGGTTGTTTGGCTGGTTGGTTGTTTACATGGTTGATTGACTGGTTGTTTGGTTGGCTGGTTGTTTGGTTGTTTATTTGGTTGGTTGGTTGTTTACATGGTTGACTGGTTTGTTGATTGCTTATATGGTTGATTGACTGATTTGGTTGTTTGGCTGGTTGGTTGACTGGATGTTTGATTGGTTGATTGAATGGTTGTTTTGCTGTCTGGTTGTCTAACTGTCTAATGCAAACGCTGTACTGCAATTTATTTTCAGGCATCTGAGAATGAATCTGCCATTTGCAGAAACATCTCATCTGCAGAACCTTGTCAATATGCTGCCATAACAGATCCTTTCCTGCACTAGATGACAGTTATTATTAGGGGTGTGCTCAAAACATCAATACATAAAAACAAACATATACAATGGTAGTAAAATATTTCTATATTCTTCTGTTTACTTTCCTGTGTTGACTTTTGAAACCTGTGCGTACCAACTGAAAGAGTGCACTGTACATCCTGTGCGTACCAACTGAAATATGAAAATATAAAAAATAAATTAAGAAACTATTAATAATAACTCAATATTGTGTTCAGTTTTCAGCTGTACTCTGTAATGAGTTGGAGGAGGTTCACTTATTGTGCTAGTGCACTGTCAGTAAAATATCTGATGTCACTTCCCTGTGCTCCACAGATGAAAGAGGGAATGTAAACTTGAATTTTGAAACTGCCAGGTGGTGTTCAGCTGGCCTGGTAGACAGAGGTTGAAACACTGTCAATCATCTGATGCTCTGTGTCCAAGATGACCGAGGGAAGAGACTCTGCCTCAATGGACTTGGTTCAGGTATAATGCTTCACAGTTCTAGTCTATTATACCTCCCACTCAAGGGTAATGGACCTCAATAAACCTCACTGTCTCACGTTATATTGATCAATGGATTTTCTCCCGCAGCCAAAGCTGTTGTCTCATGAACTCTTGGATTTGGTCTCGTCCCATTTTAACCTGAAAGAGAAGGAATACTTTGGGTTCACTTATGTGGATGATACGTGAGTACCTCTTGTAATAATGTTGTCTGTAGATGCTCCTCATTCCCAGGGAACATTGGTAAAAATCGAGCTTCTGAAAACATAAAGGATGAAAAACATGGCAAACCTGAATTTAAAGAAATTGAAAATTCTGTCATTAATTACTCACTGCTCAAATCATATAGATTACTTTTATGATACATGCACTTGTTGAAGCATTTCAAGGTTTTGGTGGAATAGTCCCTCGGTGAAGGGACAGAAATCTCTTAAATTTTATTAAAATGATCTTCATTTGTGTTTTTCGAAACTGAATGAAAGGTTTGGGATGACACGAGGGTGAGCAAATGAGGACACAATTTTCATTTTTGCGAGAACTATCCCTTTAGGATCATCAGAATCAGATTAGTTTATTTGAATGAACCAGTTCTGAAAATTGATTCACTGAAGCCATTCATTGATTCGTTAATTCACTGAATCCAAAGTGTTTTTCAAAGTCCCTGAACAACACTTAAAATTATGGAAGTGGTCACACTTTGTATTAGGTAGCCTTAACTACTATGTACTAACATAACAAAATAAGTACAGTGTACTTATTGTGGTCATATTGTATTGCAAAACATGTTTGCTGCTATTGAGGTGGGATGCAGGTAAGGTTAGGTCCAGGTTTGGTGGTATAGGTAGGTTTAAGGGTGGGTTAAGGTGTAAGGGATGGGTCAACAGTGTAATTATAAATGTAATTACCTAAATTAATTACAGAAGTAACTACATATAGGTATTTTAAAAAATATAAGTACAATGGAAAAACATGTATGTACACAATAAGTGCATTGTATCAAATGATTAATTTTAATGTAAGTGCATAGTAGTTAAGGCCACCTAATATAAAGTCCATGGAAGGCCGTTTCTGCACTGAATAAAAAATAAAAAAGGTAATTGCAACTTTTTATCTCACAATTCTGACATTTTTTTTCTCACAATTGTGAGTTCATATCACGTAATTAAAAAAAAATTCTCGCAGTTCTGACTTCTCGCAACTGCAAGTTAAGTCCAATTCTAAGGAAAAAAAAAAACATTTTTCTTACAATTGCTAGTTTTTTATTTTATTGCAATTACCTTTTTTTAATTCAGTGGCAGAAACAAGTGTCCATATATAATATATAAAAATGTCTGTGTTAAAATACATTTGTTAAATACCACTGTTCATCACTATGGTTTTAAATAACTTATGTGGACTTCATATGTATCGTTTCCCTCAAAAACAAAAAAGTATTTACAGTATATGGTACTTCAAAGAATACCACAGTACTGCCATTGTACATATATAAAAACATGGTATTGTCAAAGTAATATGTTTAAAAAAGCATATTAATACTATGCCACATTTTGTTACTGTTATCATACCCATGCATCTCTCTGTTTTACTCCCAAACTTAGTTTTACTCTTTTAGAGTCAAGTGTTTTCTTTACAAATATAATGCAAAATCTCACTTAGTTCTGCTCAGTCCTGCTGAAGTCATTTCTGTGCAGATGATTTTCTTCTATTAGTGTTAAATTGCAGAGCCTCTACTTGGTTGAATAAGAATGTGGGCTTGCACATTTCAGTCAGAGGACCTTTTCTCTTTTAGTGGTCAATGCAAATGGCTGCAGCTGGACCGCAGAGTGCTGGAACATGACTTCTCCAAGAAATCCGGGCCTATTGCGCTTCAGTTCCTGGTGAGGTATGTGATCTCTGCCTCATGATGTCTGAAGTCACATGACCACAGTGACCACAGAATGCATTCCTGAACTGAATCACTGTGCTGCTGCTGCTGCTCCGAAGAAACACCTTGTTTTAGATCTGAAGTGAAGTTTTTTTTTACTTGCCTTGCTACAAAATTGTGATTTGTCATTTGCAGGTTCTATATTGAGACCATTTCACTTCTGAAGGAGCACACAACTGTGGAGTTATTCTTTCTGAATGCCAAGTCGGCCATCTATAATGTGAGTACATTTGTATCTGTTTACTCACCGAAGTGATTCACTGTCTCATTTCTCACCCCTATAAACAATTAGAAAGCCACAGACCTCAGAGGGGTAATATGAGTTATTGCATCCCAGGGCCACAGGAAGGGAATGTGTCACTGACTGGCTTGTGAATCAAGAGCAGAGAAATTCCTGCACGATTCATCATAACCATCAAGACCAACATAAGCATTATTTTGGGCATCATTTTTTCACTGTTCATTATGGCCTGGATTTTCCCAGTCACTTTATAAGCTTGCGGCAGAATTGTTTCTAATACAGAGGCAAAACTGAATTTGTGTTTGCTCTGAAATCTTTTATTTTTAATTTGTCGCCGCTGGTTGTTAAGTTAAGACATCAGTGGCAGGAAGCGACAGCATACAGTATGTTTACTCCTATGAATTTAAGATTTATGTACTTGAACTATAAAATTTCCATTCATTTGGATTAAACCGTTTTAACAAACAAACAAACTAATAAACTTAATGAAATACATATTAGGCAGTCATACATAAATGAAACAGGTAATATTTCTGTAATATTACTTATAAACTGAATGTGCTTTAATACGCAGACTTATATATTTATCGTAAATAAATCCAGTTTGTTTCATTTTAGCTAACTGAATATTGCTTTTTAACCATTTTCATACATTTTTAGTGAACAGTTTTTACAATGAATACATTCTTAATTTGAATTAACACATTTTGAAAATATGATTGTTTAAATAGAACCAAATATTTGAATTGCATATAAAAAATTCCATCTATTTGGATTACATTGCTTTAAAGGGGTCATATGATGCTTTTAAACAGTGCATTATGCATATATGCATTATGCAAATATTTCCTCATACTGACGTAGATATGTGGGAGCGTGTTTGAATGAGCCGTTTTAGGGGGGCCTGGCAGATTCTAAACTTTAATAAAGAATACCTCTTTGGATTTCAGACTTTAGTCTTTACAACTTTACAGATCTTCTTTATTCACCAAGAGCTTGTAACACTCCAAAGAGAAAGGAAAAATTGAAATCGCATCATATGACCCCTTTAATATAAACTAATATGATTATATTTGTCAGTAATACATAAATGATTTCTGTAAAAGTGCTTATAAACTGAATGTGTTTTAAATACACAACAACCAGGTTTATATATTTATCATCAATAAATCCAATTTATTTCAGTCTCATCCATTTTAACTCAATATTGCTTGTCCCACAGCCATTTATATTATAACTACGTATGTTCATACTTTTTACATGAATAAATGTAATTGATCATATCTGTTTTGCTTCTTTGCAACTTTCAGTCTGTTACAATTAAATCATATAAATGTGCGTCTCCAATGTACAGTGGCAATTTTCCTTTATTTTAATGAAAGGTTATATTAGGACTGTTGGTTGACTGAATATTACATGACAGACTATTTATTGATGAAAACAGTGAAAGATCAATTTAAATGATTTGTCTATAACCTAATTATTGTTCACGAGCCAAGCCATTTCACTAAAACAAATTGACACCCATGGCAGGAATATCTGTGGCACATTTTCTCATGACATTAATGAATAGACACGATGAGAATGATTTCAAAGCGTTGTTATTCACAGAACGGATTTGAAAGTGATTCAGTTCTTGAAGTGAAGGTTTTCTTGTTTGTGCACAGGGTGACATTGAGGTGGAGAGCGAGCTGGTTTTTAAATTGGCTGCTCATGCACTGCAGGTGAGACTGTCAGAGCTTTAAGACATGAGATGCTTTGGATTTTTAGACAGTGTTATGTATTAAATGCACATACTGAACGTGTTTTGTTTTACAGGAATCTAAAGGAGACTATACAAGGTGTGTTTTACCATATTAGTTTACCACAAAGTTTGTGAACTTGGAAAACACCTATTTTAAGACTTTAATGTCAGTTTGTACTGTCAAGTGTTTAGAAAAAACTAAAGGTTTTACCCAAGGTATGTCAAGGTACTGTAGGAGGTCTGTGTATTGATATATAAAACACACACACACACACACACACACACACACACACACACACACACACACACACACACACACACACACACACACACACACACACACACAGTCACTCGCAAGATATGGCAAAAGACATTAAGGGTTGTTAATTGAGAAACAAGGCCAGCATGAGATTAGAGTCATGTAATAACATCTTTATCACATCTTTCCAAACTTTTTTTTCTGTCGAACACAGAAGGAGTTATTTAGTGGCATGTTCAAGTTTCTGTTTTACAAACGGAGAAAAAGCAGGCTGATTCTGACTTTCAGTCTATCTTAAAAAGCACCATAAAAGTTGTGATTTGTGTGCTGTATTCTCAAGTAACATGATACAGTAGCTTTTCATTTAAGCCTTTTTTCACTTAGTTATAGCAAACTTTAGCTCTGCTAACATTTTTTGGTTAACTAAATATATCTATATGCAAATGTGTTTGTTTATTGTCTAATTAATCATTTTGTGAAAAATAATGAAAGCCGTTACACCCTATTACTTGTCCAATTCTGATTCAGTATACATTATAATGTGATAATGTGGTTAACATGATAATGCGGTTATGTAACATGAATCATTATGCTACTGTAAAAATGTTGGCTGCATGTTGAAGTGTATTTGTGTTGATTTTAGTGATGAAAACACCCGAGCAGATCTGAAGAAGCTTCCAGCACTGCCCACTAAAGTCCTGAAGGAGCATCCATCTCTAGCATACTGGTAAAACATGTTTTCATACAACTATTTGAACAGAAAACACCTGTGAAAGATAAGAAGATTCAGATAGACATCAGCAAATGTAGTTGGCTTTACATAAAATTCCAATATTTGAGAGTCAGTGAGATTTATTAATTGAATGCAACAGAAATTATTAGAATTATTATATGCATTTTCATTCAGCAAGGATGCATTAAATTGATGAAAGATGACTGTAAAGAAACATTTTTATTTATCCTAGAAGCCTGAAAAATAAAATGCATCACAGTTTCCAAAAAAGTATGAAGCAGCACAAATGTTTTCAACATTGGTAATAGTCATCATCAAATCAGCATATTAAAATGATTTTTGAAGGGTCATGTGACATATTTTAAAATAGATTACAATAGAAAACAGCTATTTTAAATTGTAATAATATTTCACAAGATTACAATTTACTGTATTTTTGGATCAAATAAATGCAGCCTTGGTGAGCAGAAGATTTTTTTACCATAATCTTACACCAAATTTTTGAACAGTATATATTTTCTGAATCTGAGTCTTAATATCTAACACATTTTTACATTTTGCTTCTCATGAAAACGTGTCTTGTTTTTAGGATTTTTAAATATGTTAACTGAACGACAAGACAAAATACTGATTAAAATGTTATTACTATATTCTTGTATATGTATATTAGCTTACTAAAAAACTGAATGAAGTGCCTCGTCTGGTATGTTGTTCTCACAGTTTAAAGCTGTTTGATTACTGCCAGTGCTGATGTGTCACTTAAGGCAGCGGCACAGACAGCCGTGAGATTTACACTGAGAGCCGATGAGTCCGTGATGCTGAAGCTGCATTTATAGCCCTTTATGAGAGCTTTATGGCTGATGATCTGTGCTCTGCTGTCTTTATGCTGACGCGCTGAGATTTGGGGGAGGCTGGGGAAATATATCCTCTGTGGAGCAGGTTTCATCATCCTTCTCTTTTGCAGCGAGGAGCGTGTGATTGAGCACTACAAGCTGTTGAAAGGGCTCTCCAGAGGACAGGCCATTGTGCAGTGAGTATCGGAAAAACAATGTTTAACCTCAGGGGGGCGGGCCATCAGAGGAGACCTGATTTATGATTGGCTGCACAAATCCTTCACGTCCATGCCTCAGGACTGATGTGTGCTGATGGATACTTAAGATGCTGTTAAACATCAATCTTAAGCAAATGTGTAACTGATCATTACATCTGTTTCAGGTATTTGACCCTGGTGGAGTCACTGCCCACATATGGAGTGCATTATTATGAAGTGAAGGTAAAAACTATCCATAGTGTATCGGACCATATTGCCATATACCCTTTATGTGTCAAAACTGAACTTATTAATATAATATAATATAATATAATATATATAATATAATATAATCTAATATAATATAATATAATATAATATAATATAATATAATATAATATAATATAATATAATATTAAAATTAGCACGTTAACGTATGCAATTAATTTTTCCAGTTTAATGTGGTTAAAATATGAGTGGGGGCAACCCCACTCACAACTGCTACTTCTGTCTCTACGCAATTGCGCAACTATATATTTATATAAAAGGTTGTGAGAAAATATGATCCGTGTCAGATCTGCGTTGCATGTCAGCAGCGGCAGCTCTTAAAATAATAGCAGCCAAAAAAACTAAAAACCCAGCTTAAATTAAGTTAAATTAAAATTAAATGTTGTTATTTTTTTTGAAGTATAATAAATGTTAAAATTGATAGCTCTCATTTATACTGTAATGTTGAATGGCTGTAGTCAATGGTTAAATATTTGTGGGAAAAAATCTATTTCATGGAGACATCAGTAGTATTGGCATCAGTGATACTTCAGTCATAAAAAAAGATGCCTTCAGTCATAAAAAAGATGACACTAAACAAATATAAAAAATATACTGTATTTGTTGTTTGTACATTAATTTGAAGATTGCATGTGAAATTATTGAAATATAAAAATATATTTAAGAAATTTAATGTTAATTTCAGAAGAAATGTGTGATTAATTAGTGATAAATATGAAATATTATATAATTATTATATAATGTACTATAATGATAATGATATATAATATCAAATAATATAATAAATACTTTTATATATACTTTTAATATAATAAATACTTTTTTTTTCTGTATGTGACCACAGCAAAAATTTTCCATTAATGAGGGCATTTTTTTATAACCATTTTTTGTCATTTTGCAATATATATATATATATATATATAGATAATATATATATATATATATTATATATATAAATATATATATATATATTATATATATTCTCTTTTGGTGGCACGTTGCCCCAAATCCTAGTTAATTTCTGTTAAAAGATCATATATTTTTTATGTGTTGTGGCTAAATACATATTTCTGGTTACAATTTATCTTAAGGTGATGTTATTACAGTGTAATTGCATAAATAAGTATTGAGTAATATTAATTAATGCATTTATATGGAATAAGGTTTAGGGTTTGGTTTAGGGTTTGTTGCTTGTAATTCTGCATTCTTTACTATTATTACTGTAGTAAGAACAAATTACATGGTACTATGTGTAACTATGTCACCATAAAATAAAGTGTTGGTACATTCAAATATTTACTAGTAAAAGATAGTATCAGTCTTTGCAGGTGTTGATGTGTAACTAATGGAAAGGTCTTGTCTGGCAGGATAAACAAGGACTTCCATGGTGGCTGGGCATCAGCTATAAAGGCATAGGACAGTATGACCACCAAGATAAAGTAAAACCTCGGAAGGTATGTTGTGTTTTCCTGTCTCTGGGCATTGGATGAATATTTGTTATATAAACAGGATCATGAGTCATTGTACAGAGCTCAGTACAGTATGTCCTGTGAAATGAGGCTTTGATTTCCCCAGATGAGACTCACAGCTTGTCAGTACTTGCTTTCATAGTTTATTTGTACTTTAGGCTATGATTATATAGAAATGAGGTGTAACATTCAACACACATAGTCTGCATGTGTTACGCAGAAAAGAGTGTGCTGATGAAATACAAGGGAAGTAAAAACAACTGTTGGACCAGTGTGTGTTGTGAATAATTAATATATATTAAAAATAAATGTAACAACAGTTTAATAATGGTTCATAGTGTGCTAAATTGGTTTTAGCACCCTATACAAATTTTTTTTTTTTTACCAAATTCAGTGTTTTATTTTTAATTTTTTGTGGATTCTATTTTAATGGTATTCATAAAAACATAATAACGTTCAAACAAAAAACATATATACAAATATATTTTCTAATGTAATAATAATTATATATATATATATATGTGTGTGTGTGTGTGTGTAATGTGTGTATATATATATATATATATTTTTTCAATTTGAGTAAAATAAAGTCATTGGTAAACATAACTTGACATGACGTTTTTCCTATTGGGTTTTCTAATGGGGTTTTTCAATTTGAGTAAAATAAAGTCATTGGTAAACATAACTTGACGATACTTTTATATTTTGCAAATAAATCTTTTGTCATAGTTGCCCCACTCTATAGGGTCCTATTTCTTCAGAAATTCTGTGTTGTGTATATAATTTTTTTTTTATTTTTAAATAAACAATTTATTTGATCATAAAAATCAAACAAAAAAAAACAACCCCTGATCAAATAAAAAAAAAAAACCCAACACCATTTTTACAAACAAAACTGAACAGCAGGTTTACTTTTAAAATTAAAAGAAAAAAAGGTGTGATTATTCCTTACAAAAATAAAGTTTCAATAATTATTTTATTAGTGTTAGTATATCATTGAGAAGTACACTGTACTGTACAATAGCAATATATTACTGTCATAATTTCTTCAAGTTAAACCAAACTTTAATTTTGACTGGATGCTGTGAAGCAGCGTTGCCAGAATCATGTGACTTGTACACTGTTGGCATGGGTTGTTTTTTAGTCTGTGAGTTAAAGCATTATTTCAATGAAGGGGACAGCCGAAAAACAAACAAACAAACAAACATGATTCGGTTAGTATTGATTGACAGGTGGGCTGGTTTAGTTTCACAGACCCACTGCGGTTCTGTGTGCGTTTTGTGCATCACGAAACTCATAGAGCCCTACAATCACCGTAGAGAGATTATGGCACTGATAATACACAGAATTATATAACACATCACACACTTGGCATTATGAACTGAACAACTGGTTTAAGATTCTCCAGCTGGGCTAGAACAGGTGCAGCAGTGACCCAGCCTGAGTGAGAGTGATCCACCCTGGGCTTTAGCTGAGTTTCACAGCAGTCCTGTGAGGAGCTGCTCTGGTATCTGACTGATGTCATGAGCAGCAAGGCTGGGCCAAGACTGCGTGCCTGAGCTCCTGTAGGAAACCTGATGAGACAAGTCAGGAACCGCGAGTAAAACAGATTCAGCAGAGTAGACGGTAACATAATGAAGAAGCTCAGGATTTGATTAACATCATTTGACCTTCCGAACCACCGGTAAGAGGCTCTAAAAGCTGGATAATTCACTTTCACATGTGAAGTCTTGAGAGAGTTTGTTCTTGTCGGTAACCTGCAGACGCCTCTGAAATGTTGTGATGGTATAAAACCGTGAAGGAGAAAGTGTTCATACTGTATTTTATATGGGTTATATATATTGGTAGAATTTTTTTTTCTTCAGCAACCTTATACCTAATGACCAGAAAAATGTAGGGTTGCTTTCAAATGTCTAAATTAAAAAAAGGACCTTTCAAAGGTTTTGGGGTCAGGGTTTCTTTTTCTTTTTTAAGAAATGTATATTTTTTTATTCAGCAAGGATGCATTTGATCAAAAGTGACAGTAACTTGACTTTTACTCTGTAATGATTTCTATTTAAAAAAGAAAATGCTAATGAATGTTTGCTTTAATGCTTTCTATTCATCAATGAATCCTGAAAAATTTACAAGTTTCCAAAAATATATATATATTTATTGAACTTGTTTTCAACATTGATAATGATCAGAAAGATTTCTTGAAACCATCAAATTGTCATATTAGAATGATTTCTGACGGATCATGTGACACTGAAGACTGGAGTAATGATGCTGAAAATTCAACTTTAATCACAGGAATAAATTAATATTTTAATATATATATATATATATATATATATATATATAGAGAGAGAGAGAGAGAGAGAGAGAGAGAGAGAGAGAGAGAGAGAGAAAACATTTATTTTAAATTATAAAAATATTTCACAGTATTACAGCACTTACTGTATTTTTAATCAAATAAATAGAGCCTTGTTGAGCAGAAGAGACTTCAAAAACCTTAAAAATCTTACAATTCCCCAAACTTTTGTATGACAGTGAATGCATACTCAGTATGATTGAATCAGCTTTTTTTTTAAGAGTGCAAAACTTACAACATAAGGTGAACACAAAAACAGCAGTAGAACCAGCAATGATAATAACAGAAATAAAATATATATATATATATATAATATATATATATATATTATATATATATATATATCTATATATATATATATTATATATATATATACTATAACAGAAAAAATAAAATTAAAAAAAAAAAACAAAAAAAAAACAGCAACAACAATAATACCTTCTGATGATGGCAACAGTAATAAAATTAATAATAATAATAATAATAATAATAATAATAATAATTAATAATAATGTAATAATGACACATACCCAACATATACCACACATATCCTAGCTTCTGTGTCAGTGCTCAAGTTTTTTTTTTTTTTTTGGAATACATTATTAATAATCATAAGGCAATATGATTTGAGGATTGTTGTGGTTACATGCAGTACTGCAGCGGTTGCCAGGTTGACGTGTACTCAGTCATTTAGCAGTGAGGTGTAGTCACTCACTGTGAGCTCTAGAGATCAGCCCGTGAAACTCTCTCTCACATGTTGTTTTTCCTGATTTAGCTCTTCCAGTGGAAGCAGTTGGAGAACTTGTACTTCAGAGAGAAGAAGTTTGCCGTGGAGGTGAATGACCCTCACAGGTGAGCAGAAATAGAGGTTTTGGAGACTGATCTTGGATCTGTGTGTGTTTGAATAAGAGATCATGAGCTGGATTCCACCACATATAATATACTGTTTTGGGGGCCAGTAAGATTTTTAAATAGTTTTTTGTAAGAAGTCTCTTACAGTAATATTCTGAAATAGTATTACAGTTTAAAATACCTCTTTTCTATTTAAATATATTGTAAAATTCCATTTATCAAAGTTAAAAAATCAGAATCATCACCATAATCACCACAGTAACAAGATTCAAGTCATCCTTCAGAAATCATTCTAATATGCTGATTTGCTGCTCAAGATGATGAATAGAAAAAGACCCAAAGAAAAAACATTTATTTCAAATAGAAATCTTCTGAAACTATATTTTTGTATTTAATTTAATGCATCCTTGCTAAAGAAAATTAATTCATTAACAAGACAATCTTACTGACCCCAAACTTTCAACATGGCAGTTTAAATTTGTGTATTGTATATTCATTAGTTTATAACCATATATGAATCAAATTTGAATTTGCATTGTAATTATTTAAAGGTGTAAGGCACATTAAGCCTTATATAATACAACAAGAAACAGAAAATGTAAAAAAAAAAAAAAAAACATTGAAGATTTTTAAAACTTTCTCAAGGTAAAATAATAATGCTGCTTATTGTTATAAATGCAAGTTTATCATTAAGAGGTATTAAAAACTATTAGTAAATGTTAAAACAATTGTCTTAACATGCAATGTGTTAGTTGCTATTTTTACAGAGTGTGAATTCAAGTGTTTTCCAGTTTCCTCTCTGAATGTGTTCCAGTGACCATGCTGCATGTGTGTGTGTGTGTGCATCTGTGTGCAGGCGAACAGTGACTAAACGCACATTTGGCCAGACGGGACTAGTGATCCACACTTGGTATGCCAGTCACTCATTGATCAAAACCATCTGGGTCATGGCCATCAGCCAACATCAGTTCTACCTGAACAGGAAACAGAGCAAGGTAAGTCAGCATACACACATGACCAATGAGCTCTGATCTATCAGGCTGCTCATATATACATATATCTATAAGAGAACAGTAGGTTCATATGGACTGACAAGATTCAAATCCAAAAAGTTACATCAGGCATTACACCATTCCAGAATTATGAAACATCTCCTGCTCTTAATAATAGTCGCTCTACACCCACTGTCTTCTGTCTTGTGTTTCATAAATATTCATGTTTTCAGGTTTGATCTTTTTCATCTAAAATTAGGAATTGTAAAAATCAAACGCTTGTGTAACCCATAGGAAAGAAAGATTTTTTTTTTTTTTTTTTTTTTTATGAACCCTTTGAAATAATAGCTAGACTTTTTTTTTTTTTTTTTTTTTTTTTTATGGAACATTATATTGAACTTTTTATGAAAAAAAAAAAGTTTTTTTTTATGCCTCAAATAGTGAGAATATGTACTTGATTCTCAAGGAGGAAGTCAGCAAGTTTTCATGTTGATCATGGAGAGGCCTTACATAGCAGACTTTATAGGGTTAATATAAAATCCTATATCCTATTTCTATCAATTAACAGGCCAAAATCACCAAAGCCAGGAGTTTAGGAGACATCGCGGCTGACCTGACAGAGAACGGAGCATCAAAGATGAACAAACTGAGCGCAGGAGTGAAAAATCAGCTCATCATGGCCAGTAACGGGAGTCTGGTTTCAACAGGTACATGAGCTCTGATCTGATCCTCAGGATAGTATTTGATGCTTGAGTCAGCCTCTGTTTATCCATGTGTCAATGTACTTCCACAGATATCCGTGGATTCTTTTCCTCTTATTTGTGTTGCTTCCTCTCAAAAAAAAAAAAAAAAAATGTAATTGAAGTTCTTTGTACTTTAAATAGTCTTGACGTCATCTTTTTTCTTTTATTGCTTGCCATAATGAATGCATGCACTATTTTATGTATTATTTCACAGGTTCGGCTGACTCTGAAATGAACGACGACCAGAAAAAAGAGAAACTCGCCGAGCTGAGAAAGAGAGAGAGAGAGATCCAGGATATACTTAGCCAAAAACTGACAGAGCTGAAGGAAATATGCCTGCGGGAGGCTGTAAGAGCAAACAAGTCCAATATTTTTTTCCATTTTGATTGTGTTGTGATCACATTATTACATAGCAAGTCTAATAAATAACAGAATTGCCAATGTACTATGTATTAAAATAGTTATACTGAGACAAATTTTGTTTGATTGTATATTGTTTTAAAGAAATTTCTGTTTTTATTCAGCAGGGATGCATTAAACTGGTCAAAAGTTACAGTAAAGACATGTATAGTTAGATTTCTATTTCAATGCATCAAAGAAGAGTAAATTGCTTTTTCTATTTTCTTCCTATTTCTTAGATCAAAGAAAAAAAAGATTTGTATTTTGATTCATCAAAGAATCCTTGAAAAATGTATCATTGTTTCTATCACAGGAATAAATGACATTTCAAAATATATAACAATAGAAAACATTATTAAAAAAACAATATTAAAAACATTTTAGACCCCAAACATTTACAATATGATTTTTCATCTCATATTCTCATTATGCTCGCGGTAATGAAAATAAGATTTTTTTCCCCCATTGCATTAATGAAAATGAAATCATATTGGCCCTTGGTTTCATTTTCTTTATGCAAATTAATACAATAATTTATTATTTTCTGAAATATGACCCACGCTTGTTCTTTGTGACTTTCACTCATGTACAGTATGTTTTATCTGTTTTCAGGAACTCACTGGCAAACTCCCAAAAGAGTATCCCCACATCAAAGGCGAAACCCCTCCTCATGTTCGGAGGAGAGTCGGGACGGCCTTCAAATTGGATGACCTTTTCCCATATAATGAGGTTAGTGTGAAACACTGCCACACAACAATGTTGCCAAGTAGAGGACTGAATAATATATTAGACACTGGGGGTCAGGCTCTATTGCTATGAGGCTGTCCTGAGCTGGTCAAATGCCAACATGCCATTTTTAGCTCACGTGTGTCAGTATGTGGAATGACTGATCTTCCTCTAGTGTTTGTCTGTTATCACCTGTAAGGTTTAGCTGCCAAATAATTCCAGGATGTGGCCTTGTATCGGCGATCAAGCTTGGAAAAAAGACACAAAGAATTTGGTTTATTGTTTCGTGGTTTCAACCACAAATGTTGATTGAGAACAAACCTAGGATATATTTGCTTTAGGTTGCAGCCTTAAAAACCCCATGAGATCATGATGGGTTATTTTTTATGGGTTAGATGAATTATAACCCATAAAAAATAACCCATCATGATCCACATGTTAGTATACTCAGAAAACTTCGCAAAAAAGCATAGTTTTGCATTTTGGAAAACGGACTACAAATGTTGATGACTCTTCACACTCGTACCGACAGACAGATTTATGAATAGAATACAAAATAATCAACATTGTTTTGAATGGCAATCTTTCTTGCTAGGATCCATACCTCAGAAATTTGGAGAGCCGCTTTGCGTTGCAGCAGAAAATCGTGGAGGCGGCCAAGAAGCTCGCTGCTGAGCCTGACATCTCTAAATTAGTGAGGAAAAAAAGGAGGAGGAACTGTCTGGACGCCATGCAAAAGCTGCAGGAGATCGAAGATGAAATGAACCAATACAGACTGAAGAAAGGGCAGAAACCCACACAGAGAGCTTCTGTGATCATAGCCGGTATGTCAGACAGATGTTTGCTGAAGTGGCTCAACTCACTCAAAGCACAACATGTCAATCACAAAAAAACAAACCTTAAAAAAAAAATTATAAATATTTCAATACTTTATTTAATAAAAAAAATAATTAAGAAAAATTATATTCAAATAACACATCAACTAAACAAAATCAAATTAAAGTGACTTAAAAAAAGAAAAAAATAAAAGCCACTTAAAGTGACTTAAAGAGAGATATAGTGCATTAAAGAGTGCATTTTGTGATACTGTCATTATGTTTTACTTAAAAGTACATTTTATTTAATAATATTTTGTAGTGTTTTACAGAAGCACACTTATTTTGATGTGTTGTTGACTAACATACAAAAGCACACGTAAAGTACTTAATTTTTATTTTTATTATAGTAATTTTAATTATAGCTTGTTATTTGATATTACATGAAAAAAAATTATATATTTTAAATGTACGAAATTGCAACTTTATCATTACAAACGTTACAAATTAAATACATGACGCAAGTTTTGATGTAAAGTACACTGAAGTATATTTTAGTTTATAATAAATGCTTGTCAGTACAAACGATGTTCAGCACATGTCCATCTGAAGAAAGAATTAAAGCAAGATATAAATGAACAGGAAAAAAAAAATAAAAAATTATCACTGCAATTTTACTGTGATTCTGATTGTGGCTCATCCAATATTTCATATACTGAATATACAAATGGTACATATACATTTATCAAGCTATGAATTTTCTGTGTTGATTTAATGTAATTAATTATAAAAAATATGGCTTAACTAATGAAATTGCAATATATGTGATTGATTTATTTGATTAATCATGTCATGTAGGTAATTCAAAGAAAAATTATATATAATAAATTAAGTATTTCATCAACAAAACAACAACATTTCTCTTTCTTCCATAGATGAACTGGCTCAGTCTGAGTGCAGCTCTCTGTGTGAAAGTCTTCCTCTAGATGACGGTAATGACATCAATTATGAAACCACTATCAGCTCTCTGCTTATATAATTAAGATTTATTTCAACTCACTACCTCACTTCCAGTGTTTCTCCATCAGCATTTTTCCCTAATGTAGGCACTGAGTATTGCACATTAACACACTCATAATAGATCATTTATCATGCAGAACCAACAATGAATTTATATAATGTTATGTGAATCGGATGCAATCAAATGTAGCAGAGCAGAAAACATAACAGTCAAAAACTATATTTGTGTCTTCAGAAGATGATGGCAAGAGGCCACGTTCCCGCTCCGTCCAATGCTCCCCATGTCTTAGTCCTCCTTTGTCATCCTCCGGCCTGGAATACAACACCGAGAGAAGATCCTCATCCAGCGACACACATCACGACAGACCTCTTAACAGGTGTGAATACTCATAGCATGACAGGCTGGGCTGAATCTCATGAAAAAATGGTCCGGGTCACTCTAGAAAAAAATATTAAATAAAATTTAAATTAAAAAATAATAAAAAAAATAATTATTATAATATAATAAAAATAAAAAAAAAAAAAAAAGATTTTTCAGTTGTAAAATATTTATCAGTCATGGTAGCAGTTGTTGTACACTGTTTTTATTTTTTATTAATTTGTCGGAAAAGATTAATGTTCATTATTGCATTGCTGTAATAAGATTTTATATAGATTTGATGATGTAATTAATATCAATTATATAACATTTAATAATAATAAATAATAGTAGTAGTAGTAGTACAAAAAAAGAAAAAAAACAAACAAAAAAATATATACACACAATATATCTATACCCCTCTACACCTCAATAGCTACAGTATGTGACACACAAAATATAACATAAAAAAATCATGAAAATGTCATGAAAATAATGTAAAAATATAATAACAATATAATTTTCCACATGCAAAAACATTATTTCTTATTTTTTGATTTTTGGGTAAAAGATTACCAAGACATGTTCTTGACACTTTTTTCGTAAGATTCAAAGTCTGAGCTTTTGGTTTAGCCACCACTGGACATTTCTCTTTCATCAAAGGTGTTCTTTTGTCTGTCTGAATTCAGATTAGATCATGAGGTCCAAGGCCCAGGACATTATTACATCCCCCGAGAGGTGTTCTCTGCCCAAAGCAGTCCATGTAAAACGTTACCCAGAATGCCAAAGGATCCCCGCAGCTTACCGCAAACCCCCGTCATGCCCCGTAATGCCTACAGCAACAGCCAACTCGGGTGAGTTGACTTGGTCCAGTAAAAAACACTCAAAAAAATCTCTCACAACCACAAACAACACCCTAGAATTGTGGTGGAAACAAATAGTTTGTATTTGTTTAAATTGAGGTGATGCAAGTAGTTTATGTATTTAGTGCATTCTCTTTTACCAAAATAAATGATATTTACTGTGTCCTGTAGGTCAGAAGGTCACATCCGTGGTTTCCGGCACCGCAGTGGCAGTTTGGAGTCCCAGTCACAAGTTCTCCACTCTCACTGTGCAAACAAGTCGGCCTTCCCGCTGTCTCCGTCCCGCCGTAGCAACAGTACTGAGGTGCTGGACGACTGCTCGTCCTATACCAGCATGTCCAGCATGGACTACTGTCTCCCCTGCTCGGCCACTCCTCCCTACCGCGTGCTGGACTCACAATCCCATGACTACCGGCTCCACCGCAAAGTCGAGATCTATGGCAATACGGGCAGCATGCCAAACTTGGTCCCTCAAAGTTCCAGCTGTTATGGCTACCAGCAGAATCACTACGGCCCCACTGCGTACTGCGTGACTGGGTATCCCGGTTTCGAATATGAGCCTTGTTCTAATGGAGCTTATGTCTATGAGAGCGAACTTGAGGGTCACTATAACATCAACCCCACTTACCCAGCACATGGGTACCAGAGTCGTAGTCGGAATAGGCATTATGGAATAGAGGGGTCGGATAATTTGTCACAGAATCCATACGCCACTGTAAGGCCCCCTAGGGGAAGACAGGGGCCCTTGAACGAGGTGTTGACGAAGAACATGTACAAGGCTTTGGTGGCGGAGCATTTGAAGGGATGGTACAATCGCAGTGCTGGGCACAGGGACCCAGGTACATATCAGCTGGTGTACACCTACAAATATGACCGAGGTTCCCAGCACAGCTTGGGTTACCAGACACTGCCCGCACCCTTCAGCCACTCCAGCCGAACCAACTCGTTCTCCTCAGGTAAGTACAGTTCCTCAAACATACACTTCAGACTATGAATAAAATCAAACATATGGGCAACAAAATGCCAGGTTCTGGTGCAGAGCTGCAGTAAGCACCTGTTGGGACCAGTAGAAACCATTAATCATGGGCCCCTTGGCTGAAATAGTGTTCCCAAGTGACCTGGATCCTTCTCAATCCCGTCAGGGCCACCCTCAAGTCAAAAGCTGCATTGTTCCACCTTTTTGGTGGCCCTGTTTTAGTATGACCTTAACTATTACTTCCAATCTCAACAACTCGACAGAAAAAATACCAGGTTCTGGTGCAGAGCTGCAATAAGCGATTGTTTGGCCAGGTATAAACCATTCATCCTTGGCTGAAATAATGTTCCTAATTGATCTAGATCAGTTTTCTCAAACTCAGTCCCTGGAGGGCCACAGCTCTGAGCAGTTTTGCTCCAACCCTAATCAAACACACCTGATCCAGCTAATCAAGGTCTTCATGATCACTAGGGACTTACAAACAGGTGTGAGTTGGAGCTGGTTGGAGCTAAACTCTGCAGAGCTGTGGCCCTCCAGGAATCGAGTTTGAGACCACTGATCAAGATCCTTCCTGATCCAGCCCTGGCCACCCTCAAGCCAAAAGGTGCCATTGTTGTTTTTTAGTATTACCGAAACTATTACTTCCAAATCTCAGCGACTTGACAGAAAAAATACCAGGTTCTGGTGCAGAGCTGCAAGAAGCATTTGTTTGGCCAGGTACAAACCGTTCATCATTGGCTTCTTGGCTGAAAAAACGCTCCCAATTGATCTGGATCAGGGGTGTCAAACTCAGTTCCCTGAGGGCCGGAGCCCTGCAGAGTTTTGTTCCAGCCCTGCTCTAACACTCATACCACGTAGTTTTCAAATAAGCCTGAAGGACTTAATTAGTTGGATCAGGTGTGTTTAATTAGGGTTGAATCTAAACTCTGCAGGGCTCCGGCCCTCCAGGAATTGAGTTTGACACCCCTGATCTAGATCCTTCTTGATCCAGTCCGGTCCACCCTCAAGCCAAAAGGTGCCATTGTTCATCCTTTTTTGTGGCCCTGTTTTAGTGTGACTAAAACGATTACTTCCAAACTCAACAAAACAGCTGACAAAATGCCAGGTTCTGGTGCAGGGCTGCTGTAAGCAATTCTTGGGCTGTGTACAAATCATTCATTATGGGCCCCTTAGCTGAATTATCACTCCCGAGTGGTCCAGACTACCCTCAAGCCAAAAGGTCCAGTTGTCCCCCCTTTTTGGCATTCCTGCTCTGGTATGACCTACACGATTACTTCCAAACTCAGTAGTCAACAAATTTAAAAGGACTATAGGAATTGATTTGTATTAAATTGCACAGTGGAAATGGACCATCAAGAAGTTAGATATTGATTTATTGTCGACAGCCAGAGCGATTTGAAATTCTAGTAAACTTTGGCACATAACTTGTCCTGCACCCCTTGTGCTTTGGGAATGAGTGATACCTTATCATGCAGCCAGGGCTGTCCTTAGCTGATGGGTTGAAAATAAGCAGGGTTGAAGACTTGTAGAGCAGGGGTGCCCAATCCTGTTCCTGGAGATCTACCTTCCTGCAAAGTTCAGCTCCAGTCCTGATCAAACACTACTTAACCAACTAACTAAGATCTTCAGGAGCATGTGATAATTACAGACAGGTGTGTTGAAGCAGGGTTTGCACTGAACCCTGCAGGTAGGTACATCTCCAGGAACAGGATGGGTACCCCATTTCTAGAGACTTGTGGTGTACACTTTGACTTGGGCCAGTAAGCAACCAAAACACCCTAGTAAAACACCCTAGCAAGCATATAGCAGCCTAGCAACCACACAGAGCACCTTAGCGACCACATAGCAAAGCCCTTGCAGCACCCTTGCTTTGTAGCATTTAGTTTTGCATGGGTTTTTCCCCCTTACATTTCCTTTGATAGTCCAAATTAGACTTTCTGCTCACTTTAAAGGGGTCATATGATGCTTTTTTAAAGATCATTATTTTGGGTATTTGGTGTAAAAGAATATGTTGACATGCTTTAATGTTCAAAAAACACATTATCTTTCAAATACTGTACATTATTGTAGGTCCTCTATGCCCCGCCTCTCTCAAACGCCTCGTTTTCTACAAAGTCCCTTCTTCTGACAAGCGCAGTCTGCTCTGATTGGCCAACTGACCCAGTGCATTGTGATTGGCCGAACACCGCAAGCACTCGTCGGAAATGTAATGCCCCGTTTCATAATCGTGAGCTTCATCTTTCAAAATAAATGTAAAGACAGTTAATAAGGTCCTTAGTTTTACCATTAGTTCAAGACCAAAAGTGGAACAGAGTCGTGTGACAGACACAGTGATGAAGCTCCTATGTGTTTGCAGTACACAAGCCACGGACGGTTAAGACAGCGACTCCACTGTGTGACCCTGATCTCTCTCTCTCTCTCTCTCTCTCTCTCTCTCTCTCTCTCTCTCTCTCTCTCTCTTTTCACACACACACACACACACACACACACACACACACACACACACACACCCCACACACACACACACACACGACGCGCAAAACTCTGCATTTGAACAGTCAATAGCAAATAATTAAATTAAAAACAAAACATACTTACAGTAGCTGATTCAGAAGCACCAGATTGTCGTAGCAAAATCAGAAAGACCTCCTCTCCTAGGTTCATGAAACGGTCGTCCATAAAATGTGTTGCTGATTTTCTGTTGTAAGTAATCTTAAAGATTCCTAAATGCATCTACTTTCGGAAGACCAAATAAAGTGCTTTTGCTTTCGCCTAGATACACACAGCATCTCCCTGACATGACTGCTTCAACACTAACTGCAGTTACTGAAACCACACCTTCTTTCTTTGCGTGAACATTCGAGCGGCATTACGCAAATATTTCCACCCAGTGTAGTAGACATGTGGGGGCGTGTTAGAACGAGCTGGGGGGAAGAGGTGTGGCAGAGTCTTAACTTTGATAAAAGAATATCTCTTTGGGTTTGAGACTTTAGTCTTTGCAACTTTACAGATCTTCTTCATGCACCAAGAGCTTGTAACACACCAAAGAGAAATTAAAAATTGAAATCACATCATATGACCTCTTTAAGTAAATATGTCAATACCAGTCATTAGAATATTACTAGACTCTCAGCTTAATATCTGTTAACAAATAAATTTACAATCCCCAATAGACATTTTACTGACTATAAGTAACTTTGCAAGTACATCAACTTTTTTTAACCCTAACAGTCTGCTTATACTCTAATTAAAGTTAGTTGACATGAAGTTGCAAAGTTCCTTAAAAAAATTTGTAGAATATCAAAAGTGGGTTATCAAAATAAAGTATGACCTTTTCTTATGATGAAATTTAAATAAATGTTAATTTACCATATCACACCTCTCTTCCTCATTAGTATCGTCTACTGCCAGTGGAGGGGGAAACTGGCAGAATCATTTAGCCGTGGGTCTGACTGATGGTGAACTGCCAGACGGTCCCTTGAGCGCTGGGGCTTACAGTCCTTCATACAGTCGCAGTCCTACACACAACAGGTGAGACAGAAAACTACTTTGAACAAGACCTACAGACCAGCCATTTAGGTGTATTCATAGTACGTATATTCGTCAGACCATCTAGGTTTGAAATGCATATATGTTTATGGCAAGCCTGCAACCTTTAGCCAAAAGAAGTAACAGATAATGCTAACACTTCACAGGGAAGGAGACCAGAGGCAGTTTTTTTAATGGATGTTAGTGGAGGAGAGGCTTCACTACACTGAATATACAGCTTTTTTCAGGAAACAGCTTATCATTTAATGAAACCACAGACTATTGGCTAATCTTCAACATGTTTTAAAGTAAACAGTAGTTTTGGATTGAACTATTTTTAGAGTTTACACTGAAAAATGCCATTTTATAAAAGAAGTCACAGACTTTTTGTGACTGATGGGATTCAGCTTACAGCACTTCCCATTCATTCCTATGATATCCGTTAACGGCGAAAGAGTGTCGCAGAGTTCTGACTGAAAATCAATGACGTCAAGGCTGTAATGTGATTATCAAGGCATACGTCATCCAAGTTTACCGTTATGCTTTCTCCAATAGTAAGTAATACAGACCCTCTTATCTCCCAATAGTAAGACAATCTCTGGTTTAGCTGTAACCTGCTAAAACACACCTGCCTGGAAGATTCTAGTAATTCTGGCAACTTGAGTAGCAGATTCAGGTGTTTTTAATTAGGGTTGAAGCTAAGCTCTACAGGATAATGGTCTTCCAGGTCCAGGAAGGACCAGGACAACTTTTCTGTGACTTCTGACTGGCGTTCTGTAGCAGGGGACTTCACTATGGATGTCCTATTTAATCTGACAAAAACTGAAATGAGGCTTTGAGACTGTTATTATGTCATAATGGTTTAAGGCAGGTGTCCAGTCCTGCTCCTGGAGGGTGTTCAGCTTCAACACATCCACCTGGAAGTTTCAAGTGATTCTGAAGACCTTGATGAACTGGTTCAGATGTGTTTAATTAGGGCTGGAGCTAAACTCTGCAGGATAGTGGCCCTTCAGGAGCAGGATTTGACACCCTGGCTTAAGGCACTTAGCTAATAGCTAATGTTTACAACATGTTGTGTTTTGACCTCTAGACATTTATAGAAATAAGCATTTTTTACTTTAAAATATGGCTTCTACTTTTACTAAGGTCTGTTATATCAGTATTAGGTCATAGTGAAGTCATTTTGTGTATTTGGATGATAACCTAATTCAGTGATATTCAGTTGCAGCCCCCTTTGGACATCTCCACCACATTAAGCAACCAACCAGCAAGCATAAAACATTCCCAGTTGTTGTACTTTGGATTTGTGGCAGTACAATGTTTTAAAAACAAGCAAGAACCACACCTTATATAATACAAATAATGTAACCAAAACAAATAGTAAAGAAAAAGTCAAATAAATAATTAAACAATAAAAACAAAGAGATCAAAACTCCAAACAAATAATAAAACAGAAAGAGATCAAACAAATAATGCAAATATATATATATATATATATATATACAAATATATATATATATATATATATATATATATATATAAAACCAAACAAATAATAAAAACAAAGATCAAACAAACAAAAGAAAAAAACGGATAAACAAAACAAATAAAAACAAAAGATATGAAACAAACAGAACAAATAAAAGCAAAAGATCAAACAAAACAAATAATACAAACAAAAAGTGTTAAAACTAAAAAAAAATAATAATAATAAAATAACACGCAAAATGCATTGTATATATTTAGATTACAAAAACAAACCAGATTTGTTGCTGGGATTTGCACATGCAAAATAAAATGTTGGTTTGAAACGTAAAAAACACAAGCAGCCTCCAAGCATCATTGAAGTAGATTTCAAAATCAGACCAATTAACAATGTTTGTAAATACATTTAATACATTAATTAATACATGAATGATACATTTTAATGTCATTTATATATAAATATTCTATAACTACATAATTTCTGCACTGTCAGCTACTGTAGTTCAATCTTTGGGCACACCTTTAGGGCAGTAATAATTCCTTTTACAATGATTTTACTCGATTACTATGGTCTTTCCATGGTACTTTTCAATCTAACTACATTGTTAAGACAAACTCAACCTAAAAATTCAAACTGTTGACATGATTTAATGTTTGCATTTTCTTATGGCAGGTTTCCGTCAGAAAGTGCCGCCTCTCACACATCAGAGCCAATAGAGGTGTTCGGTGCCATGGCCAGCGGTTCTGACACAGACCATTAAAGAGCACACGAGGACAGGTCGTCTTTCACTGATATGATTTTATTTTGTACATGTCAGAGACTTGCACTGACAGTACCGATTTAAAAGCTCTTGTAATGTCCTCTCAAAACCTTGAGCTTTACTTATAAACCAGTGAAACAATGAAAGAAATGTATGATTTTTACAAGATGACCTCAACGTCTAGGACGGGAACGATCCACGAATGAAATGTCTTCTTGGACATCTAGCTGATTCCACAGGTCAGTCCCGTCACAGAGCACAGGCTGATACCACAGCAACACGACTGCTGTTTTCAGCAACTTCTGGAAGACCAAAAGAAAAACCGGCACAACAGGAAGTAGAAGGAAACAGAAGCACCTCACGGACAAATGTGGATAACATGGACCTAATTCTCTCGTGGCTCAGAATGGCATGCGTTTCTGAGAAACGCTGTGGCCATGTCTAGCTGAATAAATGACTCGTGAAATCCCCAGAACTGTCAGAGCATCAGTGTTCATTAGAACTGTGGCGAGAAAAATAAATCAACCAAACGAGATGTGCACACTGTCCTTTCACACAGGAGTTTCTGAGAGAGTGAAGAAACTAGCCATATCACATGACCTTTTGGACCTTTTTTACATTGTCAGTGATAGATTTGAACATTAATATTGAAATCTCAAAACACTGCAAGAACAAAATAATGTAAATATTATTATGACTGAGTGGCTGTTTTTTTGCACTCTTATTTTTAATTTATCGAGCTGTCCGTGCTTGTAGAAGTTATATATGCACTCTGATTGTGTACCATTACATGACAAGTGAGTGGTTTGCTTGCTTGATACTGTATATATTTTGTCCTGCACAAATTCTGTTAGAACAGCACTTGATTAAAGTAAAGCTTGGCAAGACTGCCGATACAAGACCGTCCAAAATCCAGACGTTAGTTGTTCTGCTCTTAAAAAAAGACATCACATTTTGAGCCTAAAGAACACTGTAAGAATGTTGTCAATGTTCTTAAAGGAATGTTTCGGTTCAGCACAGGTTGAGCTGTGGAGCAGCATCTGAAGAATGCTGTCGATTAGTACATCATCTGCTCATTCCTCAGTGTGTGTCAGTGCTCTGCGTGTCCAAACAAACACACATGTACAGAACTGCACTTACAAAGGAGGTCTAGGTAAGATGTTACAGAGAATGTGTAAACTCGTACTTTTCTTAAAGCACCTATTTTGTTTTTTTGTTTTTTTTTCCTCTTACAAATATGTGCTATTTGAGCTGTAAAATTTTAGTAAAATATATTACATTTAAAACGTTAAGTGAAAATTTGAAATGTTGTCTTATAAGTTTGTTAAATCACTAAAATTCGACACACACAAACACACATACACATACAAAAACCCTTGTCTCAGAAAACTAAAATAAATCACATATATAACAATAAAAGTTTTTGTTTCAATAATATATGTGTTCTGTGTATATTATGTATATATAAATACACACATATACACAAATAATTTTTAAAATATTTACATTAATATAAATGTCTATATTTATATTCATATAATTTATATTATAAATAAATATATTTAATATATAAACAACATTATTTTCTAAAATATATACATGCATGTGTGTGCTTATATATGCATAATAAATATACACAGTACACATATATTATGTAAACAAAAACTTATTTTGGATGTGATTAATCCTTTGACAGCACTAATACACACACACACACACACACACACAACAAAATGAAATATAAATGAAAACAAAAACTTGAAACGTGAAAAATGACCAAGCAGATGACAAAATTTATATATAAAAAAGAAGAAGCTAATTCAAAAAATTAAAACCATACTAGTATAGTAATATTAAATTAACACTGGTTAGGAACTTAACTATTTTTAATGGATATAAAATTGCATCTGTTAATATTATTTAATGGAACTAGCATTGAACAATAACCTAACATTGACAAATATTAATAAATACAGCAACAAATGTATTGCTCATTGTTAATGTTAGTAATAATTAACTATTTATTGTAAAGTGTTATTGCGATTTTTAACCTAGTCTTGTGTTGATGTATTATTTTTGTAAGTTTTGTGGCTATACCTTTAAATTATGAAGTACTTTTGTGTATTTTTCTGTTAATCCCAGTGCAGTGTCCTGTTCCATACACATCCATTGTAAATGCATTACTGTTTTTTGTTTTGTTTTGTCTTTTAGCTGTCACAGATCAAACTCAAGCTGTTTTGAGTCTGAAACATTCCTTTAAGCCTCATGAACGAAATGCCCATGTGCCATGTAGGAACACACAGACCTCCTGCTTTGAATGTGTCAATCTGATGTACAGATTGTATTTCCTGTATTTGTGGCTTAGGAGCATGTGATGTGAAAGCACACGTTTTAGAAAGTTGTTTGGTGTTTTTTTTTTTAAAGTGTACAGTTAATGTGAACTCTAAGCACACCTTTCATTTGAAACCATTAACTAGTAATTCCTTGAAAACACAAGTCTCTCATTTTCCAGCCGGATATGAATAAAAAATGAGGTGTGTATTGAGTTGTTGTGTTTTGACATTACGATATCATTCTCAAACTGCTCTTCTGTAGTTACAGATGCAAAACTGACTCAGACTCGGTTAATTCATAAAGAAAAATGCTGACAGGAAGTGTTCGGACACGTCTTGACAGGCATTTCCTACCTGCATTTGCTTATATTGGGCATTATCTAAAATGCTTTTCCAAGAAACCTTAATCCTATGACCTTTTTATGATTCATTCGAGTTTGACAGCAAACAAGACTTCACTTGCTAATAGTTTATGCTGCCCATGTCAGCTGTTTGTTTGTAGCAGATTCATTTGCTACACAACTGTTAATATAATTATCACAACAGTCTCTTTGCTCGCTCTCTCTCTCTCTATACACACACACACACACACACACACACACACACACACACACACTGAACAAAATTATAAACGCAACACTTTTGTTTTTGCCCCCATTTTTCATGAGCTTAACTCAAAGATCTAAGACTTTTTCTATGTACACAAAAGGCCTATTTCTCTCAAATATTGCTCACAAATTTGTCTAAATCTGTGTTAGTGAGCACTTCTCCTTTGCCGAGATAACCCATCTGAAAACCAGTCAGTATCTGACCACCATTTGCCTCACGCAGTGCAACATCTCCTTCACATAGAGTGGATCAGGTTGTTGATTGTGGGCTGTTGAATGTTGGTCCACTCCTCTTCAATGGCTGTGTGAAGTTGCTGGATATTGGCAGGAACTGGAACAAGCTGTTGTATACGCCGATCCAGAGCATCTCAAACATGCTCAATGGGTGATATGTCCGGTGAGTATGCTGGCCATTCAAGAACTTGGATGTTTTCAGTTTCCAGGAATTGTGTAGAGATCCTTGCAACGTGGGGCCGTGCATTATCATCCTGCAACATGAGGTGATGGTCGTAGATGAATAGCACAACAATGGGCCTCAGGATCTCGTCACGGTATCTCTGTGCATTCAAAATGCCATCAATAAAATGCACCTGTGTTCGTTGTCCATAACATACGGCTGCCCATACCATAACCCCCACCGCCACCATGGTCCACTCAATCAACAACGCTGACATCAGCAAACCGCTCACCCACACGACACAATGCATGCTGTCTGCCCTCTGCCCTGTACAGTGAAAACCGGGATTCATCCGTGAAGAGAACACCTCTCCAAAGTACCAGACGCCATAGAATGTGAGCATTTGCACACTCAAGTCGGTGACGACGACATACTGCAGTCAGGTCGAGACCCCGATGAGGACGACGAGCATGCAGATGAGCTTCCCTGAGACGGTTTCTGACAGTTTGTGCAGAAATTCTTTGGTTATGCAAACCAATTGTTGCAGCAGCTGTCCGGATGGCTGGTCTCAGATGATCTTGGAGGTGAAGATGCTGGATGTGGAGGTCCTGGGCTGGTGTGGTTACACGTGGTTTGCGGTTGTGAGGCCGGTTGGATATACTGCCGAATTCTCTGAAACTCCTTTGGAAAGTTTGGCTTATGGTAGAGAAATTAACATTCAATTCACAGGCAACAGCTCTGCTGCACATTCCTGCAGTCAGCATGCCAATTGCATGCTCCCTCAAAACTTGCGACATATGTGGCATTGTGCTGTGTGATAAAACTGCACAGTTTAGAGTGGCCTTATATTGTGGCCAGCCTAAGGCACACCTGTGCAATAATCATGCTGTCTAATCAGCATCTTTATATGCCACACCTGTGAGGTGGATGGATTATCTCGGCAAAGGAGAAGTGCTCACTAACAGATTTAGACAGATTTGTGAACAATATTTGAGAAAAACAGGCCTTTTGTGTACATAGAAAAAGTCTTAGATCTTTGAGTTCAGCTCATGAAAAATAGGGGCAAAAACAAAAGTGTTGCATTTATAATTTTGTTCAGTGTATATGCATTTGGAAATGGAGACCCTAAATTAGTGTATATTGTGGCCTTTAAATAATATAACAGAACAAGCTGAACTGATGTCAAAACAGGAAGCTGTATAGTGCAAATTCTTACAATACACACATTGGTGGCTGAGGGACAGATTCACTGATTGCAAAAGTCCCAGAAGGTTAAGGGGTCACTGTATCACAATGACCTGTATAGGTCAATCTCACAAAGAAATATCTCACAATGTCATATTTCTCAGCAAAAAATAAATAAAAAAAAGACTAGTCATTTGTTGTAGTTCTCAGGTTTTATGCATGTCTTCTGAGGAGTCGCAGCCCATTCTTCAATGGCGAATCTCTCAAGCTCCTCCAGATTTGTTGGTCTCCTGGCATGGACTCTGGTCTTCAGTGAGGCCCACAGATTTTCTATTGGATTCAAGTCTGGGCTTTGTGCAGGCCAGTCAAGGACATTCACTTTGCTCATCTGGAGGTAGTAATACACCGGAAGTGAGGTATGCTTTGAGTCCCTATCATGCTGGAAGACAAAATGTCAACTCAAACCAAGTTTTGTTGCAGATTGCCTGAAGCTGTCTTTCAAAATCTTCTCGTAGTCTTCCTTGTTTCATGATTCCTTTGACCCTGAAGAGATTCCCAGTTCTAAACGCACTGAAACATCCCCACAGCATTACACTCCCACCCCCAAGTTTCACTGTGGGGACGCTGTTCTTTGGGTTGAGCGCCTCTCTCTTCTTTCTACAAACATAGGCAACATCTCCATGGTCAAAGAGCTTTAGTTTTGTCTCATCTGACCAAAGGACCTTTCCAGTATGCATAATTTTTCCCCGGGTTGTCCTTCAAATGTCAGTCTAGCTTGGAGGTGTCTCTTCTTCAAAAAAAGAGTTTTTCATGCACACCAGTCTCCCATTCAAATCAAATCCACTATTCAACTTACCTTTGTGGTTGAGACATCAGTCCCAGACTTGGCTAAATCATTCACTAGTGTCTTGGCAGTTGTCCTTGGGTCTTTAAAAACCTCTCTCACTAGTTTTCTTTCCAAAGTTTTGAAATCTTTCGCTTCCTACCACTGTTCTCCGCTATGTGGGTCTCTTCAAACATCTTGGTAATACTTTTCATGGCAGTTCTTGACACTTGAAAACCCTTTGATTAACGTGTAAATGCTTCTTTTCCTTAGTGAGCATTAACAATTCTTTTTTTGTCTTTGCCATGATGACAGTACATATTTTACAAGCTGTTTTGCAATATACTAATCCTCAGCTTACAGTGCAATGTAAATGCTTAGAGGATTAATTAGTTTAATTAGGCAAGTTAGGTTAGTTAAGCAAATCACTGGACAACAGTGGTTTGTTCTGTAACCAAACAAACAGATCATTTCTTAAGGGGGCTAATAATATTGACCTTAACATTCTTTTTAAATAATTATTTTATTCCAGGCAAATTGAAATAAATAAGGCTTTCTCCAGATAAAAAAAATATAATAAGAAATACTGTTAAAATGACCTTGCTGTGTTAAGCAACACTTGGGAAATATCTGAAAAAGAACTTAAAGTTCATATGTGGGCTAATAATTTTGTCTTCAACTATATAGATATATAAAGTAAAATAAAACAAAACAAAAAACCTGTCTATTTCACATAACAGTATTTTTCAAATTTTTTTTCCACATAAAATGCTTAACTAGAATGGAAATAATGTAACAATAAAATAGAAAAAAAAAAAAATCACATTCTCAATATTCATACAGTATGTTCTGTAGTCACATAAAATAATGAAGGGAAAAAAATTTGCTAATCATTTTTCAGCTTTCAGCCTTTTCTGTTGACATTTTAGCAAAATTAGAATCTGAAAACAATTTACATGATTTTTATCTAAGCATTAAACAACAACGACAAAAAAAAAAAAAAAAAAAAAAAAAAAAAAAACAATGGCACTTAGTGCTCATGACACACTTGCAAATTCACTGTCCACCTTAAATTCACATTAAAAAAATGTATACCAGTTTATATAATCTTATACAGTTTATATAATCTAAGTCAAATAATATGACACATATACACTACAAATCAGGTTAATACAAATTCATATAGGTAAACAAAAATCATCTGCTGTGCTTTTTCTTCAAGATAATCACTAAAGTCTAATCTACTGTGCAAGTAGCTGCTGTCTGTCATTTCTGCATAGACTGTCATGTCATACAAGACATGCAAATGCATAGCACACTTTCTAGCAAAGCTTCTCCTCAGGGCCCATAATGGCTGTTATTCAAATCACACTTAAAGGGACAAAAAGATGTATTAAGATGAAGAAACTACATGAAATTGGTTTTCCACCCTGACATCATTTCACAGCTTCCCAGAAAGGCAAAATGTTTCACAAAATCATGTCATCTATAAATATTCACAAACTGCTTTCCACGTTGGACCATATTTACAGTAACAGTGTGCTATCATTAGGAGCTTTTTTTGTATTTCTCAGGGTCCTGATTTTTTTTTTTTTTTTTAATTAACCTGAATCCCATAAAGTAATATATATTTTATATTCATCATTCTCATCTTTGTGACACAACCTGACGATGGTCTCTTAGCTGCACTGTGCACGTGTTCTGCACCGTAGGATTAAAAACTGCTCACAAGGCATTTCGTTCAGCACTGAAGGAAATCCAAAGACCGACGTTATTCCACTGGCAGGTTTCGAGCGAAAAAGCCTTTTTCCATCCTTCCAGGGAGCATCTGAGATCCCACGCCACTGCTGACAACGAGCAAGAGCAAAAATAAGACATTATCTACACCCCCAAAGATCTATGTCTGTGACGGCTATGCGTTTAACAGACAGTATATATGAAGTATGACTTGACTTGTTTAACTTACACGGGGCTGAATTTCCTCTTTTTTGCATCTGGTGCTTGTGGGACGGCCCCTTTCTCTCTTCTTTCTGCTGCCCGGTCCCTGTATTTCAGCTAAAATGAAGAGCGCCACCCAGAGGTCAATACTTCAAAAGTGTCACAGTACTGAATTACAGAGAAAAAAATAGCAGTTATAGTGGAAATAGTTTTTTTTTTTAATGGTAGTTAGATATCAGAGGAACTCAAATCAGGGCTTGCAGAACAATTTGACCGCAGTATTTACCTCGGTTTCTGATCGCTCTTGTGTCTCTGACTGAGCCTGTCTGGCTCTCCTCTGCTCCAGGTTTTGCTGAAGATTGATAAATAAAAATGAACATACTGGTGTATTCTATTTACTTGACATTCAGAGTACTATGGTTAGTTATTGCAGCCCGAATTATGATTTGTACCTCCAAAAATATAACCAAAATGAGACAAAAATTAAAAATCAGACATTTGAACAATAATTTAGTGCAAATGTTGTTATTTTGCATTTGGACTTGGGAATCCCTGTGCTGTGTGCAAAGTTAATGCAGTTGGTATAGTTACCGTCAATGTTATTTCAGTATTTTTATTTATTATTGTCATTAATATGAATTACCTTTATTTTTATATATTGCAATTTTCATTTTAGTTATGTTTTTGTAACACTGTTACATAATTTTGAAATTTGTATTACTTTTTGTTTTAGAAAATATTTATATTTCTATTCATTTTATTTCAGGCTTAATTTTACAACTTTTTAAAAATAAAATTCCATTTTTTTATGCAATAATGTTTTTCATTTAATATTTATATTGAATTTTATTTAATCTTTAATTCATTTACAAGGTTTTTAATAGATTTGGTTTTTAGTTAATAGTAATCAACTCATTTTTATTTATTTATCTTTTATTTTTCCATAAACTAAATCCATAAAATTTCATGAAGAAAAATAGACTAGAATGAAAGCAAGGCTGTTAGGATAGATATACTGTACATCTATTCAGTGGGTTGTGCTGTTATCTAATGTGATTTTGGATCGTTCTGTTGATGAAATGCTGCAAAAATATGTCTTTCCAAGCAATTCAGTAGACAAAAACTCCAGACATGAGCTGTGGAAAATTATAAGTGATCAATGAGCTTTATGCAAATGTTTACATAAGGCCTATAAGAGCAATCAGAAGTGACATGGCTCATGTTGGCAGATATAAAGGCATGGTGTGACGTGCATGACTCACCCGGTGTAGCTCAGAGAGCTGCTGATGTCTGATCAGAGCCTCTTTACTGGGGAACTGTCTCCTGCACAGCAGACAGGCCAATTTAGACCAGTCTGTCAGCCTCTCCTCTCGCTCTCCGGCCTCCTCCTCACTGTCTGTCTCTCCACTGTATCCTGCCACCAGACCCTGAGGAGGACTCTGCCAAGAGACAAGACCAGCAGACAGAAACATTTATTTTTATAACACTGCAGTACCAATAATAGAAAAGGTTTTTCAAATGGAGTACAACATGGAAATGCACAAAATGGAAACAAGACAAACACAAACACATGAAACAAGTCAAAATTCAATAGAAGTAAAACAAAGCCATGTCTCAGCTTTGTTTGTGTTAAACACTTTTTTGGTCTTTGTTTTATTGATTCTTTATGTATTTTGCTATTATTGTTTCTGTTCATACTGCTTTGTAAATAATGTTAAAAACGTGAAATATAAAAACAAAAGGCCATAATGTAACAAAACTAACAAAATAAATTAAACAAATAAATCCAGAATGTAAAGTAAGATGAAACAAAATCCATAATTAAATTCAATTAAAACCAAAAATCATAACATTAGAAAACCTTGTCTTTATTCTGGATGTTTGATGTGTTCCATCAGAACTTGAGGTTGCTCTCTTCCTTGCTTTGTATGTTCAAAAAGTAAAATATAAAAATGTCAAATATAAAAAAAAATATGCCGATGACATTTAAGCAAAATTAGAATCTGAAAATCATTTACATATCTGTGCATTTTTTTAGATTTTAGATTTAGATTTATCATAGATTTTTATCTATGCATTAAGCAGCAACAACAATGACAAAACAAATCAATACTGTAACAAAAAAATAATTAAACAAATAAAAATATAACGTAACATAAGATGAGAAACAATCCAAAATAAAATGAAAATTAGGGTTGGGCGATGTTTACAAAATGGGCATCAGATGATGTCTACAGTGAAACTTTGTGATTGACGATGAAAACTTCCGGGTGGGGGCGGGGCGAGGGGGATTTAGGGGGTGTGCCCGAAGTGTGAATCTGTATTCAGAAAGGCATGGAAAACAAATAACGATTGCTAACGGTTGCCTGTTACATTACAGTAAATTAAATTTCACTTACCACATAAAGAGAGTAAGGAGAGATGACTGAGGACGAAGGCGAATGATTCACAGATCCTGAGCACCACTGATAAACATATAATCTTGTAAAATGTGTGGTAAGTACTGCCGCTCCATAGTATAAATAGAGTACGTGTGATCGCGAATCTCGAAAGTGAAACTAAAAAGTGATCGCGCATTCAAAAGCAGTTTCAATGCCAGGCATAATAATGGCTGCAACTTATATACAGTATATTGCCCAAATTTTAAAACTGGGAGAGAAAGTAAGCTATTGAAATATATATTTTCCTCCCATCTTGTATTTATTCCCTTTAGGGGTTCTGTATACACATCATTTTCACTCCGAACACGGTGGATTGTGGGGGAAATCACGGCCATCAACGACAGACGACGGGATCGTCTATCGGCCCAACCCTAATGAAAATCAAACATCATTACATAAGGTAACAATAAAAAACAAAACCACACTTCTCTCTCTTCTGGATGTTTGCTCTGTTCTTCCTTTGCATGTTAAAAACTTAAAATAATGAAGAACTAAAACCAAAAACAATAATGAAGCATATCACAACAACAAAAATATGAAACAAAATCTAAAATAAAACAAAAATCAAACACCATACCATAACAATAAAAAACTAGATAGTAAAGTTTGTAGGCAAACTTTAAGTTGGCTTGAAAAAGCCTAGCCAGAAAGTTTGACATAGTTTTAAAAGCTTAAAGTTTGAGGGTTTTCAGTTTTAACTAATTTGAAGTAGTTTTATAGTTTTGAAGGCAATACAATCTATTAGAAAAAGAGATAGATAAATATATAAGATATAGTAAACTGGCATGTTTTCAGCTTGATTAGCAAGTGACTAACATGTCATTAACAAGTTTCTATCATGTTGCTAACATTATTAGCAAGTGACTAGCATGTTGTTAGCATGATTAGCAAGTTACTTGCATGTTTTTAGTATGATTAACAAGTGACAAGCATGTTGTTAGCATGAATAGCAAAAGACTAGCATGTTGCTAGCATGATTAACAAGTTACTAGCACGTCACTAGCATGTTTCTAGCCTGGTTAGCAAGTTACTAGGATGTTGTTAATTGATTCATTAAAAAACAAACAAACAGGTAAAACCAGCTAAAACCAGCGTGACAGTGGCCAAAACCACTTTAAAACCATGTTAAAGGCATGTTTCTAGCCTAATTAGCAAATTACTACTATGTTGTTGGCATGTTTCTATGCTAGTCCAGCTAAAACCAGTTGATTCAGTAAATTAACAGCTAAAACCCAGCTAAAAACCAGCTTGGGAGACCAGCCTAAGGAACCAATCAGCTTAGGCTGGTTTTAGCTGTATTCTCAGTAGGGAGTTTTTAAGCTGTGCTCTGGCAGTAGACAGTTTAAATACACCATAAGTCTTATTGTATTAAAGTTTTCAACCCCTCAATGAAAGTCTATGGGATTTTAGGTGGTTTTGATAGTCTGGTTTACGAAACCCGTACGCCGGATCAGTTAGAAAAGATAGAGCAACCCGAGTCAGACCAGTCTGAAGCTCTGACCCGAGTTTGGTGGTTCCAGCTTTAAAATTCTAGGAGGAGATACAACTTAAAATTTAGTCTCAAAATAGGATTTCAGTAAATTGGCTTTTTCAAGCAAACTTAATAAAGCCAAAATCAAACAAAAGCGAACAACACACTTCTCTTTCTTCGGGATGTTTGATCTGTTCCATCAGAATCTGAGGCCTCTCCAGCAAGGCACCCTGTGAAGAGGGAAAAAACACCATCAGTCATTAGTGGCTCAGCGGATCTCACATCTCACGGTTTGGATCATATTCGCTTTTGAGCCACGGATCGGATTGCTTTTAGGATTAGCAAGAAAATTACAACAGCAACAAAAAAAATTCAATGTAACTTTGCTTTCCATAAATACTTCTTTGATTCCACAGCAACAATTCTTAGCCTAAGAAAGTTCAAACATTATCAAAGAGACAAGTGAAGCACAGATGAATACAACAGAACCATGTTACAAATAAAATAAGGGACTACGATCAGGTATACAAATGAAAAAGATGGCATTTTAAGAGCCTGGCATTAATCAGACCCAACCTTCATCTCCAGGACGGCGTAGCCTGCATCAGCGCTGGCAGATTCGCGTCTGTCATCGGGTCTCCCCTGTGCCATCAGTCGAGGGTTAGTGCTCAAGACTCGCCCATTCTCCTTCTGCCTGTTCAGACTTTTGGCCCACCGCTCCATGTCTTTGGCGATCTGAAGAAAAGCAGAAACACAACAGGAAGAGATACTCAATTTAAATCACATCCCTTCATCCCCTCACTCTATAAGACACATTAATAAACCTGAAGGAGCAGGTGATTCACAAGCAGTGAGGGTTCTGTCTGAGGCTGTACCTGCTGTGCCGTCTTATTCTTGGGCTTGTCCTTCTTGTCCTTGCTGCCGTTGGGAGCCCCTGTAGGGTCAGAGATCGCTCCTGCGGCCGCAGCGTCTGTGGTGTCATCGGACGTCTGTGACGGGGCAGGAACATAAGTGTGTCTTTCCCCGTCCCAGTACATGTACTGCTGCATATGGGGATTATAGTAGTACTAGAAGAACATCACAAAAACAAACAGCAACATTATCAGCCTCAATGTGCTTGTGTAAGAAGCTGTTTAGTCACTCAGTAAGCCTACAAGCATGACTTACTGGTCACTTAAAAAAGATTCCTGCTAAGATTCCTCAAAACTAGGGGTGTCCTGTTCCCTATGAAAAACATTAGATTTTTCTCCACCAAATGCATTTTTTTTTTTTACATTTTAATTTTTCAAGAATCTGTTTTTTTTTAGGCTCTGTTTTAATGGTTAAATGAAAAATTAAAATCATGACACTTACAATATTAAACAATTTATTAAAAGTTTAACAAAAATTATGAAATAGAGAAATTTTAACAAAAAATAAATAAATGAAGGCCCTATAAAAAAAATTTTTTTCTTTCAAATTCAGTTTTATTTTTTACCAAATACTGTTTTCCATAAATTATCTGGATTCCATTTTAAGTTTCATTTAACACAAACAATCAAAAGCAATTATTATTTTCTTTATTTCTTTTCCCCCAGAAATACTATGTTGTGTATTTACAATTTTTTGCAAAAACTTCTTGTAAATATTCCTTTAAAAATAATGTTTTAATAATAATTGTATTAGTTGTAGTAGTACTCAAGGAACTAAACAAACTTTTGACAGGAACAGGACAAGAAACAGAAATGAAATCAAAATTAATAGTTCTGAACAGAATCGAAAATTTGAAATGGCCATCAACCGGTTAATAACGTTATTTTATCATTCCATGTAATATTTTAAATGTGCTGTCAACCAATCATGAATTCCAGTAGTACAGCCTGCAAATGTGACGCTGACGCCAACGAGTGAAATTCCCGCTCGGCCGTGAACTCATCATCAGAGTTGCCAAGTCTGTGTATTATATGTGACTTTGGGCTTCTTCTTTTTTTTTTTTTTTTAATTTGCGTCAAAAAAATCCTGGGTTGCGGGTTGGAGTTTTTTGGGCTTAATATGGTAAAAAAATATGGTTATCTGACAAGTAACTTTTTTTCTTTATTTATGTTCGCCGTATTCTCCGATGCATTGATTGACACTCTGTCTGCTCGCAGTTAATAGCCAACCAGTGCAATAATATCAGTGCTGCAGCGTTTGAGAAAAATCATGTTTTTTGATTTAAGTGTGCTGACCTACTTTTGATTTATTCATCCAAAACTTGGCAAACTCCGTGGCATTCCACGTTATACAATAAATTCAGTTTTTATGATAGGATTCTGGGAACACTTCAGGACACTGGCCCTCCAGTAACAGGATTAGATACTTCTGCTCAAAACCAGTCAAAACCACTATCGGGCTGAACGGTTCTAAGAACTGTCTGGCACAGTTCCAGCTGTATTTCCACGTGAGCCTGGTACAGCGCGCCTCGATTACAAACCGTTTTCAGCCCGGAATGGAATGGTTAAGTAAAGAGAACCATTCGGCCCAATAATGGAAACGTGGCTAAAGACTCCTGAGCAAGCTAATGTGCAAGGCTGCACAGATGACTTTATTACCTGTGAATTTGGGTCATAGTAGAGGCCTGTAAGAGCGTCGTAGTAATAGCCAGAGCTCTCATCGTACTGGTACGTGGATACGTCAGGATCCGCTGCAGGAAAGAGGAAATACAGCTGATGCACCTCATTCATATGAAACTGAATATGCACAGGAATTCATGAGGTGAGCTTAAAAACAACAACTCTAAATCCAATGGCAAGAGAAAGTATGTGAACCCATTGGGATTGGTTGCTTTTCTGCATTAACTGGTAAAAAAATGTCATCTGATCTTCATCAAAGTTGGAGTTTATCCATCTCCACTGAGATATCTGGCTCAAATGAAAGTGTAATGCAGTCAGTGTGTGTTCCTTCACATGGCAGTATTTTTACGCTGTTTGCTGTCACTAAATCTGCCATCAACCCTTCTCAGTGACAAATTAATAAATCCAAACATGAATCTATATTGTTTGCAACTGAGGTTTCTGAATAAATGCACTTATGCCCCTTTTTTTTTGTCATTTTAACAGAAAGACATCAGTACAATTGCAATTAATATTAGGAATGTCACTGTTTAGCTTCTGAAAGAAGTTTTTTATTTTTACCAGTTTTTATAATCTAAAGAGTGTTTATATTTATGATAATACAATAAATGTGGAAATTAGATGAGGTAAAATAAACCTTATGAAACTGCAATAATTCTGATATAATTTCTCAAATGACAACAATCATGATCAGTCTTGATAATAATCTGGAGCAAAATAATTATGGATTATCAGTTTAACCATTAGGCAGCATAAAAATTTAAAAAAAAAAAAAAAAAAAGACTAAAATTCCCAGGTTTTTAGTCAACTAAAACTTGACTAAACAAAAAGAGGCTAGATTGACTTAAAATAATAAAGACTAAAAAAGACATTTGACAGAGGACTAACATAAAATAAAAGACAGCTGACATAACACTAGTTCACATACTTGTTCTAGTTACGGCACATTTTTGGTCAAATAAATGATAAAGGGATAGTTCTTCCAAAAATGAAAATTCTGTCACTAATTACTCACCCTCATGTCACTACAAACCCGTAAGACCTCCGCTCATCTTCAGAACTAGGATTGGGTATCGTTTAAATTTGATCAATTCTGATTCCGATTCTGCTTATCGCTTCGGATACTTTATGATTGCCAGTTTGATTCCAATGTGATTAAAAATGTCTCTTTCTGCAAAACACTTAGTTGCGCTGAACACCATGAAAAAAAAAAAAAATCAGCAGGCTACATAAAAACTGGACTCGTTTAAGAGCTGTTCATGTGCAAAACAGAGCTGCATGATTCGATTCTGGATAAATTTGCTTTTTTAATGGAGACTGTGTTCTCTCACGATTCTGAAGAAAAAACCATTAGACAATTAAACAAAAGCACATGTAATTTATGAATGAATCATTCAGTGACTCACTCAAGATTCACTTGTTTTATTACTGGATAAATCAGGGTTTTTGAACAAATCTCTTGAATGATTCAAAGACAAACACAATTTAACAGCCCCTTTTCGCCCCCTATTGGCCTAACAATCTAATCGATAAATCTTCATTTGAAGTATCAAATTACTTTCAAAATGTGATTTACTCTGTTTTGAAGGCTACCATACACATCAGAGTTTATATCCGAACTATAAACTTTTATCCCAGTACTTCTGTGATTATCTGAATGTTTGAAACACAGAAATGATGATACTGTGTGAAGACTGTGAAGCTGTTTCATTCATATACATGACAGCTGCTCTCTTTAGGTCAGCGGCAGCGCAAACACAGATTTAAATGTTCGAATTACACTGCTGCCAGTGGCGCAAAAAGTGGGTATGCGCTATATGCGGCGCATAGGGGCGCTGCACCATGGGGGGCGCCAAAGCGATGGTTAAATTTTTTTTTAAATAATAAAAGTTATATATAAAAAAAGTTATATAAATTTTAGAGGACTAACAGGCTAGAGTAGGCGCCGGTGCCCTCATAAGACTCCATCATAGAATGTAGACATAGAAGCGTAATATCAGGAGTGGGCGGGGGGCCATGAGCGCTGAGTGAACAGCAGTAACGGTAGTGAGTTGTCGTTGAAACTCGAAAAAGACGGATAAAGCAAAAAAGCTATCGGGGGCTAAAAATAGAAAAAGAAAGAGGGAAAAGGAGTTGGCATGTCAGGGGATGCAACATCAGCTTCATAAGTGGATGGTGAAGGCAACAGGTAGGATTTAAAATGAGACGTCTATGCTTGGAGGCTTGCAAATACGTTATTCATGTTAACAGACTAGCTATCTTTTGCTAAAAACCCCAATAAAACAGAAAAAATACACACCTACCTCAGAATATGCAAAACCGAGGTTGCTGAGCTGAAAAAATGAAAAAATATAAGGTAGCATTTACAATAAATGACAAGAATCTGGAAAACAACTTTAATATCTCTGGTTTACCGTGGAATCATGCATATATTTGCTACCAAACTTGGAGGCTTGCAAATATTAATGTTGACTGGCAAGTGTTTACTAACTTACTGCAAAATAATGTTGCTTATATCTACATTTAGATTTTGGTTAAACCCTTTGGTACCAATCCATTGCATGACATATCTCAATTTTATTACAGTAAAATAACAACTAGTAAATATAAGGTAGAATGCACAATACATGACTAGAAGCTGTAAAACATTACTTAAGCAATAAGGCTGGTTTATCATGGAAACAAATAGATTTTTTTTTTTTTTACCATTAGCTGTTCATGTTAGCTCAGCTGTGCTGTCAGACATACAGGCTACAGTTACATCTGCTGGGGGACATGTAAGCTGTAATTAGGGTCACATCTCTCTCTCTATCTTTAAAGATCTGTGCTATATATATATATATATATATATATATATGTGTTTATGTGTATATATGTGTGTATATATATGTGTGTGTGTGTGTGTGTGTGTGTGTGTGTGTGTGTGTGTGTAT